>NC_056731.1:766452975-766505475 GCF_019279795.1 Protopterus annectens | reverse complement strand
GGAAACAGTTGCTGGAGTACTTTTGGATGCACGATAAATGATACCTGGTAGTGAATTAATACCTTAAAGCTACATAGTTATTAAGTAGAAAGGAAATTCTTTGGCAGATTTACACAGATGCGATTAGAAAACCAGGTCTCAATGATTTTATTACGATGAGACCTATTTTAGAATCTTAGAGTCTAACTTTTATATATATTGTAAGGCTATCACATTTTATAGTATGTATTAGACACTATATACAAATGTATTATTTATTCTGATATGTTGTTTACATTTGTTTTTTCATATTTAGTCTTTATAGTTTTTATATTTTCACATGTATTTTTATATATTATTTCCATGCCAAATAGTATTTATTAACATTATTATTGATTATTTATAGTACATAGATTGTTTAACAATAGTTCTGCTTGACATACTCATTGACATATGCTGACGTTTTAACAAAGGTTTTATTGGTAACTATGTAGCTTTAAGATGAAGCTTTTACAAGAAGGCGAAATTGACGCCTAAAAGTTAATTTAAACTGCTATCATCTGTTTGTATCACATTCTGATGAAATCCACGCATTGTGGATGAAAGCGCTCAATGGTTTTGGATTATGTATCGTTTTTTTATGGTTGAATAAAGGTATTAATTCACTACCAGGTATCATTTATCGTGCATCCAAAAGTACTCCAGCAACTGTTTCCTTTACATTCTGGTGTTGCCTGGCTGGCATATTGTTTATTCACTGTCCCTGATTTCACAGACCTTTCCTGATTTTGCTTAAAATCTTGCTCTGCCTTTCTAAAAAGTTTAATTTGCTGATAAATCATTAAGGATTACAGACAGTCAATAAATCCAAACATCAGAGTTTTATATTTCTTATTGTCCAAAAATGCATGTTGATGTAAAAGGTGTCATTGTATTAGATTTTTGAGTGAATTAGTATAATATTTAAAATGTGTTCCTGATTTTGAACCTCTCTTCTGCCATTATGTTTGGCACTGCACTGAAGTTGAGAGTTATAGTATCTGGTGTTCAGTCATTTTTGAAGGCAGTATTAGTAGTTACAGGGTGGAAAAAAACTGTGTCTGTATGCAGGACCACTGTACAGATATCGTAATTTCCATAACCTAAGTCCTAAATAAAGTCTGATAGCTGTACATGTGTACAGAATACAGACAGTTATTTTATCATGTTGTAAAGAATAACACTGTCTTTAAAATGAGGTATAACTTGGCACAATTACATGCTCCCTAGCAAACTTATTTACCAAAATATGAAAAAAAATCACAATTTCCATAACCAAAGTCCTAAACAAAATCCCTTATGCTATTATGTTTGGCACTGCACTGAAGTTGAGAGTTATAGTATCTAGTGTTCTGTCAGTATTTATAAAAACCCTGAAAAAGAAAATCATTGCTATAGATTGAAAGCATCAGCTCTTCTTAAAATTCAAGGTTTGCAGTGACATCAGTTACTCTGGGTTGCTGATCTCTCTACTGCTTGCCTTGCTCATGTTCATTATCAGCTTTATCCTAACAGGGTCATATCAAAGCTAGGTTCAGGTTAAAGCAGATAACCAGGAAATTAATACATGATTTCTCCTCATTTTCCCCAAACAGAAGAAGCTTTTCTGGGGCCCCCATGCAGTCAAGGATGATGAAGGGGACCCTCCCTGCAGCCATGAGTATTGCTTGTATCTAAAGCTAGCTATGTTGTTAGTTTTAGTAGAGGGAATGTCCACCAGCAGGGTTTAACTAAGCCTGGGGCACTATGATATTGATAAAATATTTAATGGAATTGTGAAGGCTGTTACTTCATAAAACACTGTTACTATAACCACAGAAATCTTTGAATTTTAAAGGAGATACAAATAAGAGTTATCACCCTCTTGGTTTATTAAGTCTATGAGACTGCTGTACTAGCTTTTATTGGTTTGACAGATGTTACAAAATATCAAAATAAGACAACTTTCTGAGGTTGGGGGCCCCCCCAGGAACATGGGGCCCCCAGCGACCGCAGGGTTCGTTGGTGCCTAAAGCCGGCTATGGGAATAATTATTGATTCACACTCCTGCCACTATGATGTACATGTACTGAGAGTGTGCCAGGGAGAGGAAAGTTACCAAAAAGTCTGGGATACATTGACTGACTTAGGAGATAAACGTTTATAACCGTTTTATTATCAAATGCTTGTGACCATAGTGCACGTTTGTGTAAAAAGTTGCCTGTAATTCTATTTAAGTACATAACACATTTAAATATACAAACAGATATTAAAATCAATCCAAATGGCATTGCACTCATGTTAGAAAAGCACAGAAAAAAGAATGATATTTAGGAAATGAAGAGAAGTAAACAACTAGCATAATGCAAATACTGATTACTATTGTGACAGGAGGTATTTGTTTAACTGTTACAAATATCCCATTATACCATGACCCCCCATTAATATTCCAAAACGTGCACGCTGATTGGTCAGCGTGCACGTTGTAAATCGACTTATACTAATGGAAAAAGGTCCGGTCGCCCGGACTTTTTCCATTAGTATAAGTCTTTTTTTAAAACACTGTCTCGCTATGTTAAAGGAGTTTAACATAGCAAGACAGGTTTAAAAAAAGCAACGGACATCTCCGTTGCTTTTTTTAAAGCTGTGTCACTATGTTAAACTCCTTTAACATAGCGAGACAGTGTCTAAAAAGCAACGGAGATCTTGCTTTCTCCGTTGCTTTTTTTTTTAAACCTGTCTCGCTATGTTAAATGGGTTTAACATAGCGAGACGGCTTTAGAATAAACAACGGAGATCTCCGTTGCCTATTTTAAAGCTGTCTTGCTATGTTAAACCCATTTAACACAGCAAAGCAGTTTGTAAAAAGCAACTGAGATCTTTCTTTCTCCGTTCCTTTTTTCAAAACTGTCTCGCTATTTTAAATGGGTTTAACATAGTGAGACAGCTTTAAAATAAGCAACAGAGATTCTCCGTTGCTTTTTTTAAAATTGTCTCACTATGTTAAACCCATTTAACATAGCAAAACAGTAAAAAGCAACAGAGATCTTGCTTTCTCCGTTGCTTTTGCCCACAGCTCTGATGTACTACGTAGGCATAGGCATGCGCAGTACATCAGAACTGCCGCAGAATACCAGACAGCTGCGGAAGGGCAGCAAGGAGGCATTATACAATGCCATTATTTAAGAAAAGTAATTATTTTTTTTCTTAAATAATGTCATTGTATAATAGCAATAACTCACTTCTGGGTATGGGTAATGCTGGGTTTACCCACGGTTGGCTTTGTTTGGCCACTCGGGCTTCGCCCTCATGACCAAACCACACCAACCGTGGGTAAATCCAGCATTACCCACACCCAGGCGTGGGTTATTGCTATATTCATCTACACATCTGCTGGCAAATTACAAAGGACAACTGTCAGAAAATGTTTATGTTGCATCTTTAATGTCAAGTGATGCAATGTCACATCTTGCATATATGCAATCTACTTTCTCTTCTTTATAATATATGTCTGTGGAAAATCATGAAAATCTCAAATGTGTCTGAGTAATGCCATGGTCTGAAGGTTCATATCCAGAGAGGGTGTTGTTTGTGTGAAAGTAGTGATGTTTAATGAACATGTGTTTATATATTAAGACAGCAAAGTGGAGAAAACATTGGAAAAGTACATTTTAACTCCTTCTTTTCTATTTTGTTTCTCTTCATTTGTGCAACAGTTGGCATTGTGCAATGTTGAGTGCAAGTGGTCTCTAGCAGTGAAAGACAGTTAACTTTTTAAGGTAAAACCTTAGAAATTTAATGTGCAAATGAGACTGGTGCTGGTGTGCTTTCAACAGCACTCTTGACAGTACCAAGTAAAGAAAATGCACCTGCCAACTACCAATTTCTGTAGCAGAAAGTTTAAGTGCAATGAGCTATGAGAAAAAGGATAAATAAATCAGGGTTCATATCTAGTTCAAAATAAATATTGACATACAATTTTGTAAATGAACTGAAGAGGTTAAAGTCTGTGTGATAAATGCTAAATATCTTACCTGCACTGCATGTGAATTGCTGTTACAAATGTGTTGTTGGAAACTCAGCTTTTCACATGTGCTATGAATGAACATATGACAGTTTGTAAAGTGTGGTAACACAAAAGGATTTACATGAAGAATGTGGACATGTCTCATTTATGCTGGAGTACTTCTCCATGTCACAAGTAGTCATCATGATAATAACAGATTTTCCTTTAAAACTATGCCATTATTAATTGTATACACTTTGTCAATAATCAGTTACTGTAAGTTTCTCTTTATCCCCTTTCTGAAGAACAGGCATTACATGAAAGCATTATGATCTGTAGCACAAATGCTAGTTGTGGTGTGGCAAGCAGACATTAAAGGAAAACTTCACCCTCTCCTACAGTTTAACTCAACCCTTAGGTTGCCTTCCTCCCTACAATATAGTTCCAGTATTGTATAGATACCAGAAACCTGCTTGCAATTTAATTGCCTTGGAATCAAAGGAAGGGAAAGCCCATCCTCTTTTTAAGCTTAACGTCTCACATATTTTGCTAAGGAATTTGTCTCAGCCTGCATGACATACCACAGAAACAGAGAAATCTGTAGTTTACCCTTTCAAATATTGTCATTAAACAAGCAGACAAGGGTGGTGTAGTTGTTATAATGGATCGAGATAAGTATATGTATGCAGTCTCTGTTTTGCTTGAAGATAACAGTGCATTTAAGAGCATTATAAATTTAGATGTTAAAAAATGTATTGGTTATGTCAATATGGTTGTTTATGAGCTACAGCTGAATGGTGACATAAGTTTGGATCTATTTCATTATTTTACCGTACCTTGTACTGTTATTCCACATCTATATGGCATTCCCAAAATTCATAAATCTATAGTTAATCCACCGATGAGGCCTATTGTGTCAGGCGGCGGTTGGATTACCGAACCAATTTCTCTGTATTTGCAAAAACAGCTACAACCGTACTTATCTCAATGTAGTACTATTCTGCGGGATACCTCAGACTTATTGTGTAAACTACATTTGTGGCACAACAGTTTGAAAGGCATGTTAGAGCAGGGTAAATATTATTTTGTAACACTGGATATTGCCTCCCTTTTTACCGTTATCCCAAATGATTTTGGTGTTGAATCAATAAGAGAGTTTTTGTTTTCTCAACCAACACCTAATAGTAAACACATTGAGAATATATGTTGTCTTCTAGATGTGGTTTTGAACAATAATATTTTCTTATTCAATGAATCTTTGTATCTTCAGCTTACTGGGGGGGCCATGGGTACCTCTGTAGCTAATACCTATGCTAACTTGGTCCTTTATCAATGGGAGAAAAATAACATATATAGTGATAAGAATCAGTTTCTTAGCAAGGTATGCTTTTATCAATGTTTCGTTGATGATTGTCTTATGGTATGGGATGGCAGCTTGAATGAACTGAATGACTTTTTGAACTATTTGAATTCAACTACAATTTTTTTGAAATTTAAAATGGAAGCATCTGACAATACTATAGTCTTTTTGGATGTTAAGCTGCAGTTATGTGAAGGCGGTATCCATACTAGTGTACATAGGAAAGATGTATACTCTGGTAGATACATCCATTATAATAGTATGCATGTTTCACATGTGTTCAAGGGTATTGTAACATCTCAATTCAGTAGAGTGAGTAGGTTAAATACTAATGATACTGCTTTTTTATTGCAGTTAGATGAGATGATAGAAGATGTTCTATCTAGTGGGTATGATATGCACTTACTATCAAGTGTGAGGCATAAAATCATAACTGACAGGAAGACAACTTTGAAACCAACCTTCTTAGAAGGCAAATATAATCTGGCCACTAATAAAAATAAAAATTTAAACTTAAATTCAGTTGTTAGATATGTTACTTCTTTTAATGCAAGGACGAGTCATATCAAACAAATTATTCAGAGAAATTGGGTCATCCTTATGGCATCAGCTGAGATTAAGGGTATTTTAGGTGATAAACCATCCTTTGCACATAGAAATATGAAGACCTTAAAAAGTATGTTATGCTATAAGGATTTTAGCAAACCCTTGCCTATACCTATCACAGCTAATCCTGGTACATTTAACTGTTTTAACTGTGCATGTTGTGCTGATATTATTAATAATGGTAGTAGTGTATTCGAACATCCTGTTAGTAGTAAAATCTATAGATTTAAAGTATCTGCAACTTGTAATTCATCCTTTGTGGTCTACTTAGCTACTTGTGTTTCATGTTCTTCTTTTTATGTAGGGGAGACCACTTGTAAATTAAAAGAGCGCATTACTGAACATAAATCGGAAATTAGGAGATGTTATGATAGAAATGCGCTGTACAAACATATATCTGCTTGTGGTAGTGAGCATAGATTTGTGTTTAGGGCTATTGATGCTATCTACCCCACGCTTAGAGGTGGTGATAGTAACAACCATTTGGAGGTCAAGGAATATGAATGGATCCTTAGGCTTGCCTCTGACTCCCCTCCAGGTTTAAATAATATGGTTAGCCTTAAACCTATATTGGTTAAACTACAGCATACTACATTATGACACATTTTTTAATGTTTTTTAATGTCTTCAATGTGCTTCTAGAGTGTGTTTTAACATGCATTATAGTATAAGATAATTTTATATCTGTACTTACTATATTATTATGTTATTACATTTGTGATTTTAATGGTGTTGTCACATGATTTTTTGGGCTGCTGGTCATGTGATTGTCGACCTGTATTTAAACTGTGAGATTTTGTATCATATGTATTAGTATTGAAGAAGGGTTCTACCCGAAAGCTTTGCTTTATAAAGTGGTTTTCTCAACCAAGTGTTTTGTTTTAATTATTGCAAAGTATCAATAAATTTATCATTTTCAACCCCCCCCCCAGGATAGAACTGCCCAAATCAGGACTGCTCTGCAGGAAATGAGGCAGGTGGCAACCCAGTCAACTAGGTGCAGTGATACTGTTTATAAGAAAGTATTTTATGCTTTCTTGTGACATCCTTCCAGAGGGTGATGCATAAGTGGTGTACTCTTAACACTGAAAGCAGGGCCTAAGTCCACTGCATCTGCTGCCAGACATATCACAAGTCTAGTTAGAGGAACAGGAATGGGTTGCTGCATGTCACAATTCACTGATGGTTGTAACCATTAGGAGTGCAGTTTCCTGCAAAAGTACACAAAGTAATTTCTAATTCTTATGGATTCCAGACCATGAATAGTACTTGTGTCATTACCAAGGAGTCAGTTTTGCTGAATTGTGAAAAGAGAAAAACATAATGGTGGAAGATATTTGTGCCACAAAAGTTATCTAAAGATAAGGAATATAAATTTGGTAATATTTGGCCGTATGATTGCAGAACAGCTTAGTAAGGAGAAAAAGAACATAACTTTAGCTAAAAAAACAAATGCAGCTGATAAATAATTCCCTACAATATTCCTTAGCCACCCAAAAATGTCCCAACTGCAGGGACTGGGAATATAATTATTTCCAGTCCCTTAATTTTGCTGTGTCATTATTAGTGACTCAGGTTTGTAGAAGAGTGATTTTCCTATACTTTAACAAATCACTAAATAAGTAGAATAACACGATAGAAAATATAATGCTACAAGACATCTGTGCCTCAGAAAAAATAGTTATTCAAAGTTAAGAAACAGAAAGGGTAATCTACCAGTGTAGTACCTCGCAGGATGTGCAGTAGCAAATCCCGCCCCTAACGCGCCCACACCTTACGAAGCTACATTCATATTAATTAGCTTTGTGTAGCTGTCAGTTACAATCGTCTGTAAGAACGTTATCTGAAATACCATAATGAAATTCAATGCCAGAACGCCTGTTGAAGTATATTATGATCAACTCACCCACATGGTTATTGAATATCCAGTAATAGTACACTGCGTTTGTGGGTTCTATGAATCTTCATTCTATGTGACTGTATATGTATAGTAAAACACTGCAGTTGGAGATATAGGTACAACACTCTACAGTGGGTATACATTGTTTGTTATTCTACTAAGTGAATCGACCTATTATAGGCCATTTTAGTCATGATCTAGGTCACAAGGTAATAAGTAAATGCTTTAAATGCTGGCAGTTTGGAGTTCTGATTAAGAAAGACTGTTTTTTAGAGGTGGGAAGAAACTGATGTTCCTTGAGTAAACTCGTGTAGACTAGGAATAACATGCAGATAGTAATGATACCTTTATTAAAACCCAGATCCATGAGGTGGAATCCTTAACCACTGAATCATACCCGACAATAGTAAAACACTTTGGTGGGAAGCAATATAGCATCACCGCTTGGGTTACATGCTGAATTATGCTGAAGAATTTACAGTACAAGATGTACAATTTCTAAAAACATACGTAGTTTAGGACAGTGCAACAGCTGAATGTAAAGTGTTTTTCTAAAAACATATGTAGTTTAGGACAGTGGAAATGCTGAATGTAAGGTGTTTTTCTAAAAAAGTACTTAGCTTAGGACAGGGGAAATTAGCATACCTTGTCACACAGATGTGTGATGACCTGCCAATCAATGTGGACACGCCCTAACCTATGCAGAACCGCCCGCGAGGTACTACACTGGCAGATTACCACAGAAAGTTGGATATATTTTGTTTTGAAACTTAGTAAGGGGAAACAAGAACATGACATTTGTTATAAAAAACATTCAGGTTAATAAAAATAAAAATTCTTCCACTGCAGGTACTGGGGAACACAATTATTCTCAAATCCTTTCATTTCCACTAGCATCTGTCACACATGAAACTGCAAAAGATCTCTAACTGCAGTGGCAGTTTTGTCGCTTTAGAAATAGTGTAGGGGTGGGGACTGTCAATTCATCTTGGACTACAAAGGGATACTTTGAACCTTGCAATTTCGCTGCTTATTTGGTTACAGCTGTATAACTCCTTAGTATATTATAAAACGGCTTCTTAGACAAAACATAAATGAGGTTCATTAAAGGAAAAACAGCAGCCCTATTACATAAGATATATAAGATGACAGTGACTGATACTAATCCTACTGTATGTCAATGAAATGGGAATACAGCACTACGTCCTTACGTCTGCATGACTCATATAAAGCAAACTTGAAATGGATTATGGGAAAGAGAAAGGGTTGAAGAAAAACATGATCACATTGGTACATTAAGCCTCACTGGCAGCCATTTATGGAAAAACATATTAAAATTACATAGCACCAGGAGTGATTTTGAGGTGTTTAAATAGCTCAGAAAACAAAGATTGAGTGAAAAAATAGATTTTTTTAGGTCTAAGGTGGAGTTTCCTTTTTCCAAAGATGAATGTGTCAGGTTAATGCTGAAAGTGCTCTGTTCACTGCTAGATATATCATTTAATTGTATTAGTTTTTACTTATAAGTTCTTTATATGTTTATTTTATTTTTATTCTTCTAATTATTTTTTGCCTTTTGATTTGTATGCTGCTTGGCAGGGTGCAAACATGGTTCACGACTAAAGACAAAAATAAGCAATTTAATAAATGCTGCCTTCTGTAGTGTAAACAAGCCTGGTGCTAATGTGCTGCCATCAGCACACTGGACAGTAGTGAATGAAGAAAATGCAGCTGTCATCTTTCTATCTCTGTGGCACAAGGTGTAAGTGCAGCGAGTTTAAAGAAAAAGGACAGGCAATGCAAGGTTCTAATCTAGTTTATAGATATTTTTACTGAAGGGGACAGCATGTCATTTGTCACAAACATTTGATTATGAATGTAACAATACGTACAAATGACTATCATAAATATGATTTCTGCAACAAAAGTATCATTAATGCTTGCTATATAAGTCAAATATAATGTGTGTAACATATGCTAAACATGACAATGATGGTAGTTCATTTAAAATGCACTTGCATAGGTATGATGTGCATGATATTTGTTATAATTATGACTCATAGCATATCATAACTATGCTTTTTGAATAGTATGTCTTGTGAAGTATGTGTGTAACATACCCCAATGTGTATTACGCAAGTCTTGCACCTCCATGCATCTGAAATTAAATGCAGTAGAAGGACTGCTTAGAGTCACACAGATAGAGGCATCTGTTGAGTACATCTCCATTCATTTGTGAATTAGGATATTTTAAATTAACATTTTCAAAAAAAGGGAATTCTCTTGTAGCACTGACAGTTAATAAATAAATGTTATTCTTTTTTGCATGGGTTCGATTCCAAGGTGGTACTATTCAGTTTCACTACTGTGTAAGTCCCAACAGTCCAGTATGTCACAATTTATACAATTTTACCTACAACCAGCAATGATTATACTTCTGTACGCACAGCAGGTGAAGGTGAGAATGGTATTCTATTTACAGCACAAAGTTGGGATTTTGAGGAGTCTGGGATTTTTTGTGGCACTCCTTGTCAAGTGCTATAGTTGTAGGGTATTGCAGGAGAATTATATTAGGTCTCAGTGTAAGACAGAGGCTTGGAATAGCTTAGTCAATGGCATATTCAGTTCAACTGGCATTCCACATATTGGGGAAAAATGTCATCATCATTACTGTGAAATGAAGAGGTGCAAGCAGGAATTCCTGAGCTGATAGAGGGATGGATTTAAGACTGCCAACACTCCTCAGTTGTGTAACTATACTGACCCATCAGCAGTGAATGATACAGCATGTATAAGCCAGCCAATACATTTAATTTATTCATTATGCTTTCATATCTTGCCTTTCTTCTCTTTGCTTGTGTAAAGCTGCAGAAGATATTGCCCTCGACTGTGAGACACCTCAGGAGAGACTGGCTCACCTTGGAGAGGCATGGGGTATGTATGCATCAGGTATGAATGCAAGCCAAATAATACTTTTCAGGCCAAAGATCCATTTCAGCATCTGGAGGCATACCTATGCCTTATATCAAGCATACACACCTGTTCCAATAGCCATTGGTGACCGCATGAGGCAATACATGCACAATCTTTGTGAGTGGGTTCAACTCCCACAAGCAGAAACTAGCTTTATTACAGGATAGTATTTCCAAAATCTTTACTTTAGTATTAAATGACAGTAACAACTCAATTGGTAACTTAGAATTATGAACTTGGAAATCATACTGCCAATATGCCATAGTGAAATAAATGTTTCCATTTCATATATAATAGTTCTGAGATTGATTTATGTTATCATACATTCATGCCTTTACATCATATCTGGTTGTGTTAAAGGTAAACATATTTATGCACTGATATTGATTTATGTTATGATACATTAATGCCTTCATATCATATCTGGCTTTGGCAAAGGTGAACACATTATGCGTCATATTTGTTTACAATAATGTGACATGCCGTTGATCTTATTCTCTCTGTTTTGTCTCCAATCTTATCTCTTGCTCTTTTTTATTTATATTACTTTTTTGTTATTTATTTATTTTGTTTTGACACATAACTGCTAAAACTAAAATGGCCATCAGCACAGGGAGATAGACCAACCACTGGGGTTTGACCCATCATACTTCCACAGGTTCCACAGATGGCTTTAGTGGCATAATCACAAGCAACACAGATACCCAGCACTTTTGGGATGTAATCTGTCATCATTGCCTCCACAACTTCTGCTCTACTAGCTTTAATTGCATCAAGTAACTCTGCTTTGGCTGCTGGTGCAGTGGTACCTGTCTGAAGTAGGTTGGGAGTAACTTTGCTACCTATCTAGAGCTGACATGGCTGGTAGAGAACATAATGGAGAGGGGCCTCAGTGCTTGAGTCATCAGAGTTGAAAAGGTAGACTATCAAACAGCAAAATCGAGGTTGCATCCAGAACTGACCCAGGAAACAAAAACACGGAACAGTGATGACATTTCCAAGGGTAAGGACAAGAGTCTCACTGTGCTATCTTCTTTAAGTAAATTCCCCATCTATGCCTTAGCGGTGGACGCCTCTAAAGCCTTTGATCGGTTAAGTACAAAATTTTTATTCAACTCCTTACCTTTCTTCAACATCCCAAACTCATTTATAGGTAAAATAAAAACCCTTTACTCCACAGCATATACTACTCTACAAATCAATAAACAGACATCTAACAGAATTAAAATTGTTAACGGGGTCAGGCAGGGATGCCCTCTTTCCCCACTTCTTTTCAACCTTTACATGGAACCATTATTCATGCTTATAAAACAGGGTACATTCCATCACCCTCCTACCATTTTTAACTCGAATATTTCTCTATCGGCATATGCTGATGATTTAAATATCTATTTTACACTCCCCTACTCTGACCCAAATAAAATCATATCTTCTATCAACTCCTTTTCCAACCTCGCAAACTACAAACTTAATAGAGACAAATCTCTAATTTTCCCGTTAAATATCCACTCCATGTTGCCTAATATAATTACAAATACGGATATCAAAACTAAGCATCAACTGCTATACTTAGGTATATCCTTTTCTCTAGGAAATTCCAATTACTATCAGGACAATGTAGTCAAATGCTGGTCTAATGTTCAAAATGATCTCAACAGATGGGCTAAGCTTAAGCTTCCTTTCCTGGCCAGAACTGCAATCATTAAAATGAACATTCTTCCTTGATTCCTATACTTATTTAACGCAACCACCAGCATTTTGCATAACAATTTTTTTTAAAAATATTATATCTATTCTTTCAAAATTCATATGGGCCCCCAAATCTGTTAGAATTAGCTATACAAAACTTATCTATCCTAAGGAACAAGGAGGACTTGGTCTACCTGATTTTAAAACCTACTATGAGATAATTAATGGAAGTAGAATCTTTAATATAGCCTCATATCATAAGGTTCACTCCCCGTGGGCCCCGGCAAGGGTTGTTCTGTATAATAACTACATTAAAACATTGAACTTTAACCCCGCAGCACTCCCATTCCTAAATGAAGCAAACATAGGCATGCTTAAGCGAACAAAAGGTTTAGTGTATAGCATAAGGTCCCTCCAGACCCTTTTTAACTCTTTGAACTTGATTCACTCGTATAATACTCTACAACCACTCCATCTTAACCCTAACCTTAGATTGAATGGGTGCATGTTAAACCTGGAGCAATACCCCCTTCTCCTGAGCACCTCTATTTCTGATCTCTTCCCTTTCAGACATCAGGCACTTTCTAGTCTAAGAACTAATCTGAATTTACCTAAAAATTATATGATTATTTTACGACAAATTAGAGATCTGGTACGTAGTTATCTGGAACACCCCTTGGTCTCCGACAAGGATATCTCAACTTGTAAAACATTAAGGAAACTCCTTCTCATGAGGAAAAA
Organism: Protopterus annectens; assembly: GCF_019279795.1. Classification (NCBI taxonomy): domain Eukaryota; kingdom Metazoa; phylum Chordata; order Ceratodontiformes; family Protopteridae; genus Protopterus; species Protopterus annectens. The sequence continues at coordinate 766,492,203 of NC_056731.1, read as the reverse complement.
AATGACCTCAAATTCCTACAAGGTTATTATGCCACTTAAATCCCAGAACGTACTCATCTTTTCCAATTATTGGCCAAAAATTACCTCTTCTGTTAATCAGAGTCTAATCTCTAAGGCTATAAGATTAAGCTCTAAATATATACCTTTTAAAAAGCTGAAATATACTCAGCTGATGATAATGAACAATGCGTACTTTACTCCTGACGTCCTTAGTAAAATCTTTCCCAATCAGTCCCCTAAATGCCAGTTCTGCCCTAACCAAACTGATGATATTCTCCATATTTTTTGGAGTTGCAAATGTTCCTACACGCTATGGTGTGCTTTGAGAGTGATACTTGAGAAAATTGGTTATGAAAAATCTACCCTTTCATGGGAATTTACCATCCTTCATATTCCACCTCCTGGTCTATCTGAGTGGAATTATAAAGTTCTGATCCCTATCTTTATGTTAATTAAATATTATATTTCTTTAAACTGGAAGAACAGACACTCTCTTTCTTGGGGAGCCTTTAAAGCTCTAGCCATTAAACACCTCAAAGCTCATAAATATTTGTTCCACAATATTAAGCATAAGCCAATTATCAAAGAATTTTGGGGAATTCTATTTGATCATATATTAAAATGACTACACTTCTTATGTAGGTACCATTAGATTCTACTTTGATATTCATGATGTATGTATCTTGTTTTTGGGCAATGTATTATTGTATATAGTTTCTGTCGGATTTGCATGTTCTTACTATGTACATACTTAGTTTTATTGAAAGTTTTTTTTTTTATGTGCATAAATGTGATTATTGTAAATATTAAATAAAGAGAATTTAAAAAAAAAAAAAGAGTGTCACTGTGCTTCAGCTGGATGTGGATGCACCACCAATGTCCCCTTCTTATCCCTAATCCCCAGCCTTTTGTGTCCATCACTATCCCTGTCTTTCTTGTATGTCCTCTGTATATCTATGCCTGTTACCTAACTTATCCTACCTACCTGAGCCTTTTATTTCTAAGCACCTTCCCCAACAGTCCTCTAAAAAAAAGACACCTGTCTCACCAAAAAAGCATGCCCCATACATAGAGCTCTAATTTGCCTGTGTATCTTCTTGACACACTCCATCCATCCCCAGTGTTGTGACTCTTCAAATTCATCAAATTCTGAGTCTAATTCTACATTTATGTTGTGAAGAAGTAGATAGATATGTGCTATCCCACCACCATTCTGAAAATTCATGTATTCTTGCCCTTGTGTTCTACCTTCTGCCTCTCCTTCATTTTTACCACTGTCCTATCAACTCTTTTTTAACACATTTAATCTTGTCAAAAACAGAATCACATACAACACACATAACCATAAATGGTCCATACAAATAGCCTTCACTTTTTGTACTCATTGTTGCATGTAGCTTGGCATTGTGCACCAATGCTGACTGAGAGTGAATGGAGTTTCACATCCTATGTAAAAACTGGTGAGTTTTTGCCATCACCTGCACTAGTCTGGTTGTATTAGCACAGGTATGCTTAAACATGCTAAGCTATAACAATACCGAACAAAGGCAGTACTTTCAGTTACTGTAACATTTATTAGGCTGCTGGAAGTCATGAAGAAAGAGTTATTTTGTGGTGTGTTGTGATAATTCACATGTCTATGTGGCATGTGATAATTCAAATGTCTATAGAATTTTATTTTTTTATTTAACATTTGTTGACCGGGAATGTCCGACTAGGTTCCACAGAGCCTGTTTCCAGTGGAGGCCCGGGGAGAAATGCTCCAGATGCATGTCTTTGGAATGCTATTTCTGCCAACGGTTTAGGATTTAGTTCCAGAAGTATGTCAAATATTATTTAATTTTATTTATATTCCTAATATGTGTGTGTAAGAACAAATGCCTTTATTTGTCTGAAATTAAAATAGACAAGAAAAACAAATATCTAAGAGTGTGCTCACAGTAGAGCATTAAAGTATTTGCAAACATACTACAGCCCCATCTGGGTGATTTATTAAACCAACATTATCCTAATTATGTGTTAATCTTGTTTCTACTCTCCTACCCCTGCTGGCTTACTTTTGCAAACACTTTATGGGACAGCACATAACAAAATTTTTATGAGGAAAACTAAGAGTAACATACCATAAATATAATATAGTCAGTCATGTCCCAAAGCCAAAAATCTTTGTATATCTCTTTCCTCATATCCATCTCTCTCTCTATTTGTTCCCCCTTCTTTGTAATCAGTTTTACTCTTTCTCATTCATGATGCTGGTGGATGCAAAGTTTACCTTATGCAATTTTAAAATGTATCCCTTTTGTCAATATGTTGTCACTGTCCCTTCAATTACATTATTAAAGCATTTGAAGTACGAGTTCCTATGTGGTGAACTTGAGATGATGTTCTGGTGCACTGCGCTTTTAGGACAGTGCCAAAGGTTCTAATGCAAAATGAATTCAGTCTTATTGATTGATTTTTATATGACAATTCTGAGTGTAACTGTCGGCTACATGTTGTATTAACGCAACACCATCCTGCTTCTGTGTTAACCTGCTTGCTCCCTATTGGGAAGACTTTATTGTCGAGAGTATGACAGAATAATGATGATCATCACAAACATAAGAGTAACATATAAAAATGATCAGAAATGACCCATAAGCAGAAATATCTTCTATCTCCCTGTCCCCTCTCTTTCTCTCTATTCCTCTTCTGTGTTATTAGTTTGTGTCCTCATCATTTGAATCCACTACTACTGTTACTTCTATGCAAATATATTTAAGACCGCTGTGCTATAACAAACCAGACTAAAAGGAAGTATGTATGATACAGTTACTCTTACATATCTACTTGGCTGATGGATGTCACATAAACCCTAAGGGTTGTTTCAACTGATATAACTGTGATAAAAGGTGATGCCTACATTCTCCCTTTCATCATCCTGTTGCCAATGTGCATTAAAGGGTTTGATTTTAACATAGTAATGCATGAGTTCCTATGTGGTGAGCTGAGATAATTCTCTGGTCTGCATATTTCTTTTTATTAGACTGTCAAGGGTTCGAACCCAGAAGTATGTCATACAATTATGTTTTTTTTTCAAAATTAATAGCATATGTCTGTAACTGTGTGCTACATATGTTATGAAACCACCACTATCCTCCTTATGTCCTCCTCATATTTTTACTGTCTTACGCATATTTGATCCATATTGGAAACACTCTGTTATACAGAGCAATACCTCTAAACTGTATAGATATTCAAAGGACATCCACCTCTCTGCACTTGAATTTATGGTGTGTTCATCACAACATATGTGAATTTCTGGAAAATTGCTGAGGATTGAAGTAATTAAGTAATGCCATACATTTGATTTTCAGACTTTGTATAGATGAATGTATTATTCTAGCACAATTGTAAGTTTATAAGGGCAGTAATTACAAACTCTCAATAACTTTTGGCTTTTGTCACCAATTATCTTTTGTCTTCGTATGTACAGATCCTGGCAGAGCAATCATGATGGCAACCCTAAGAGTTACACACACCTCAAAGATGTGCAGAAATGTCCCATAAACAAATCTCTCTATCCCTGTCTACAAACACCCCCCTCTTTCCACCCCTTATCTATCATCAGCCTTTCTCCTTAGCATTTCCATGATGCCTGGTGATAAGCAGCACTTATAACTTATGGGAAATGTCAGTACTCAGCTTTTGGCAAAATCTTGTGAGTTTTTGCCTTTGGCTGCATTGGTCTGATGTCCTTTGCACTGCTGTGCTTAACTTCTCTGCGCTATGGAAAGACAGTCTGATAGCACTGTTAGTAGGCAGTTATTATCATCTCTTGATAAGGCTGCAGAGTTCAATATTAACCACAGATGATGTTTGAATTGTAAATAATGTTGTGAAGCCATAGGCACTGGAAGCTGTTGAAGACTGGGGGGGGGGGGGTGGAGGGTGAGAGGGGCACTTTGTGATCTCAAAAGGGCAATTTTTTAAAACTATTTACTACCACAACATAAGTTCACTGACAGGACATTTTAAGCTTAGCCAATTTCTCTTTTAGTGCTTGAATTAACATTTCCTGATTGGTCTTACCTATCCCATGGCTGATAATTGTACATTAGCCCAAGTGAGAATAACTGTGATCATACCATAGATAATTTGAGGGGACCCATGTAAGGAATGCAGCATTTAGAATCTGCCTCTATCCATTAGTGGCATGAGGGGAAATCGTGGAGTACATTTTCTATTACCCATCCTTAGATCCAAGTTGCATTTGAATATGGACAGGGATGAGCTTTGTTTTACTTGAATTGATAGTCTGTAACCCCCTGCTGCTCCAGCAGCAGCCCCCTCCCCAGCCACTCCAGTGTTCCATTACTTGGCTATTTCTCCTCAGTTACCATAAACACTGTCCAAACCTGTCAGCATGCATATTGTTTTCTTATTTACTTCTAGAATGATTACAGAAATTGAAATAAAATAGCACAAACACTTAGCATTTGCTAAACAAACAATAAAGGCTCGCAATGAAAACAGACTTAGCATGAGCAGTAAACTTCTCTGCCCTTGAATCTCACAGTCATTGAAAGAGCATGAAAACCCACATTCATTTTGCATCTGGCCAGTGGAGGACTAAGCTTACTTCTGGGGTGTTTTATATTTGTAGTTTTGAACAGTCTATTAGTAAGCAATGAAATAAAAGGTATGAACCAATGACGACAAAACTACCAATTTCAGAAAATTTCTACCCTAAAAGGCCACTCAAAATTCTGTCATTACAATCCATCAATATCAGTAAATATTCAAAATCTCTGCAGAAGTAAAATCATCCAAATAATTCCACATTAAAGGGAGCTGTAACTAATGAAGAGGCTGCTGCAAGCAAATGACTTTATATCTCATTGTCTCCTCTACAAATAAAGTGCCTGTTGCCCTTGAAGAATAAATTGCCTATGTTACATTAAACCAGTGATCATCAGGTCTGCCTCTCAGAATAGTCATGGAAATCACCTTAGGTGACCTGAAAGGATTGGTGGTGGCCACAACCTAGCAGGAGACACAGGATCCTCTTCTGACAGTAGCCTAAAGGGATGTCCTATCATCTCCCAATATCAGTTCAGAGGCTGGTGTTATCTGATGTCCATCAACAAATGTCTGCCCCCTTCCAGTACTGTGAAAGGAACAAATTACCAAGTCACAGAAGTGTCAGGTCCTGAGCATCAGGCCACCAAATGTGCAGCTTGACCATGGTGTCAACCATGGCAGTGACTGATGGCTGAGTTTTGTCTTTTGGACTGGTCTGACATTTGGCAATGACCCCCTGCCCTATTCCATTCAGGTACTCTTCTCATTATTGTGCCATTCCTCATACCTTGTGCATTGTCCAACTGTCCCCATGTTCAGCTACCTACCCCTGCCAGTCTGTGTCACTCCACTGTCATTTCTACCTTTTGTGTATATGCCACCATGTCTATTTCTGTGTTCGTGGTTTATATACGTTAGTCTTGCTCCTCTATATGCTGTTCTCTCTTTCCCAAACATTCTTCTTGAGCTACCCCACCACACCTTCTTCTTTACATGTTAAAAATGGAGATGTCTACCCAACAAAATATAGCCATCCCTTCCCTCCCGTAGCATATCAAGTTAGAACATAATGGCATACATTTGCGTTTCAGACTTTCCACCCTTCCAAAAATTCCTGCTAATGCAAAACCTGTTATTCTATCAACTTTCTAATTTTTAAGAGCAATATTTAAAAATGGTCCCTTTTTTGGCCTTTGTCCCACTTTTATTTATGGCTTTGTCAAGATTTCTTCCTGTAAGAGATTGAGAGGTATGATAACACCACAGCCCGCACCACAAACAAGAGCTGAAAACAGTTTCATCACATAAACCGCCTGACTGAGTAAACAAGCTGTGTACACACATCTCATGACTCTTAAAATGGTACCACTGATTTAAAGGTCCTGTCACCACTAAACTGTGAACTGTCCATACAGTCCTAGGAAAGGATGAACCACCCCCCACTGACCTTGGTCCCCAGACCCCATGACCTCAGAGTCTAACTTTATTCTTTTTACAGACACTGAATGCTACATACAAATTATGGAGAGTTTACATTTTTAGATTTTTTTTGTATAGGCTGCCAGAAAATTTATGAAGAGTTGGCATCCCTACCATGGAATGAAACAATAAGTCATCTGACTCCCAAATATAAAAGTAGACAAGAACCCTGCTGCTAAGGATGATGTACCTGTCCTAAAATAGAATACTGGTTCCTTTTATTGCATAAATAAGTAGACCAACTAACCCTGTTTTTACCATACACCTCCCATTACTTTTAATCTAAAGTTCTTGCCATCACTAACTGTTCACTATCCATTTTTGTGGTTTGATGTTATTTGTAAATGTTTATTACTATATGAAATTCTTTGATCTCACTGTTACACACACACACACGCGCACACACACACACACACACACACACACACACACACACACACACACGCACGCGCACACACACACACACACACACACACACATGCATACTTCTTTTTTTAATTTTTTACACTTGATAAACAGCAAAACCGCTGCTTAGCGAGTGTAAGATAACATCTCGATCAATCTGTCACTTTATACACACATACACTCTCTCACACATGCACTCAGGTTTTTTATTTTTATTTCACACTCGCTAAACAGCAATAGCGCTGCTTGGTGAGCAGAAAATAATGGAGGACATTACTTTTTTCTTTCAGTCCGAGCTCCTTCAAGCACCAGCAGGGTAACCTCTCCTAGCTCTGCATCAGAGGCTAGTTAGGAAAACTAAGATATAACAGTGAAAGAAGCTGCACACCTAAGCGCATCCTTGTTCCACAGCTTTAATAGTGTCTGCTATTTCTGTATTATTATTATTATTATTATTATTATATTATTTTCTAACTTCAGTCTTTAATGATTTGACACAAATTTGCCAGTATACCACAATTTTATGAAAAACAGATCAAAAATACGAGGCAAAAATTTGGTCATTCTATGAAAATAGTACAGTTGAGAGGTGTGCACTCCAGTGTTATTTGCTGTTAAATCAAGTCAGCTTGTATGTGTACATGTATTTCCTGAAAGCAGATCTATATCCACACTGTACAACTAATAATCACAAAGCAGCTTAAACTAAAAATGAAAGATTCCAAATGGGTGAATGGTTGCCTAAAGAAGACTGCCAACAGAATATAAATACTGTAATTAGCCCTTTCTTTTGGGCAGTCTTCTTTAGGCAACCACTCACCCATTTGTAAAATAAATGTACTGTATTCCAGAAATAGCCAACCTCTTAACAAAACACCAATGACTTGTAAGGGAATAAGCCACCTGCAATCCCCACAATGAAGGCTTCACTCTCATTTCCCGCTTAATTAAGTTTTGACTTTTGCTAACCACAGCCCACAAAGAAGAGTTGATTACTGGATTTACCAGAATTGTTTGGGTACAAATGTAAAGAATAATGAATGTAAGGGCAAAACCTCAAAACCTCTAAAAATAAAGGTAATATTTACCTTTTTTGTAAAGAGAAGAGCAAAAGCAAGTATGCAAACGTCCAACAATGAGAAATGCACTGCAAGCAACACTAGCATACAAAAGTTGTTCCACATTGCAAGGAGAGGCATGGGAAGGACAAATAAGCACTGACATCACAAAATGGGGGTATCTATGCAAATAGAGCAGTGTGATGTCAGTTTGGGAGGAGGGAACATCAAGCCAAGTATAAATAGTTTACTGTAGTCCTGACTTCAGCATTTCGGAGACTACAACAAGCTTTTGCACAGTACGAGACTTGTTTTTCCAAAGTGAAACCATTACAGTACGGTAAGGCTCAGTACTTTCCCTGTAAAACATCTGGATTAATAGTTTCAAAATCCTGCATTATTAGTTGATTTTAACAGGATCAGAAAACAGGGACAAAAAGTGCAGAAATGTTGAGCATTTCTGAACAGAGTCACGTTGTTCTCCTTTAAAGACACCACCACCACAGAGTTTTGTTTTTGTTCTGCCATGGGGGCTAGACAAGACAGTCCTGTAAAAGTGGGGGTGTGCTCCCTCCCAATCGCTCTATGGTTCTGGCGCCCATGTGTGAAGCATGTTGCCCATAGTGGTTCATAGTGTTTCCATTGTTAAGTTTTCCACCAGCATTTACATGCGTGGTCTCTCATGTGTTACATAATCATTCATAAAATATTGATAGCTGCCAAGAAATTAATGCAGGACATTAGGTAAAATCCAGCCTTTATGTATAACAAGCATTGTACAATAGGCACATTTGTACAATATCACTATTATATACACATAAGATAGGATCAATGTTGTTTCATTGCCATCCTTGTTCTGAAGTATATTGATCATGACTCATACATGTCTGTTATAGATGTATTCACTTTATTATTCAAACATGTCACACAACCACATAGAATTGCATAACAACAATTGCAACATGCCTCAAATACATGGACAGTCACCAGATAAGAAGTTTGTGTACATATACACCTATACCATCCATATAATGATTAATGTAATGGAAGTGTCATAAGAAATGTGGAAATCTTGACACATAAAAACTTAAGATACTACATCTCTGTTCTGCATTTGATCAGACTCGGTCTGATTTTCTATGTTTATATACCTTATTTGCATGAAGGTTGGCATGGAACACCATAGACTACTGTTAATTCCTGTTCTAAGCTTATTACCTCAAAATATAATTATGCATGCACTAATACTTTGACATCAATAGCTCAAATGAGCTTGTCAGCAGTGTACTTTGAGGAGAGATTTATGGAACATAATGTGAGTGGGTTGTATAAATTTTGTATGTGTTAATGGACAGTTTTACTCAAAATATGTGGATTTCAGTATGCTGTTGACTGAACACATCATTCTGTAAAGTTATGTCTGCGCTCTAACACTTTTAAATTGGGAAATGGCGTACAATGGTGTGGCACCTTTTGACACAGAGTTTGTGAGTGTTGTTGAACAGTGCCGTGTCACATTTTTGACCTATCTGTTATTATTTAGAGTGCACTGTGTCTAAGCATGAGTGCATACAACTGAAAATGACACCACAAATGACTACTGTTTGCATACCATCATCCCAAGGTTCATAAGTTCATAGGTAAGTACTAGGCTATCTGCCCGAGGGCATCTATAAGCCTAGCCAGAATGTGTTGACTTTCGCCGCCCCCTTAGATTAGTTCCCTCTGCCTCAGTCCAGCAGAGCCATTAGTTCCCTGTGCCTCTGTCCAGCAGAGTCACTGCAGTGATCCCCGGGGTAAATTTTCTGTTTCCCATCCACTCGTCAAGGTTTCTCTTGAAGAGTGTTTGTGAGGGGCTCTGCCTAATGTAGATTGGAATCCTGTTCCAAAGCATGGGGAGTCTCTGGGACAGGAATCTATCCCTCAAACATGTCCTATTTATCATTGTGGAGAGGTTTAGCTCCCTAGAGCATGTGGCTCTCGGGGATTTGTTTTTTTTAGGTGGAGCATGTCCAGAAATTCTGTGTTGGACATGGCCTTGTCTGTCAGGCAGAGATCACCTCTGAGTAAGTGGTATGCAACCGAGTACAGCTGGAGTTTCTTCAGTCGGGCTGCATAGGGCATATGTTTGAGGCCAGTAATCCTCTTGGTGAGGTACTTCTGTGGTCTTTCCAGCTGTTGCAGGTGTCTTGTAAGGTACATCCCAAATGGGGTATTGTACTCTATCATGGGTCTGATGAGTGATGAGTAGAGGGGCATAATAACCTCTTTTGTTCTAGATGCGAACCCTTTTGTGATTAGGTGGGCCACACAAAAGGATTTTCTAACCACCTTGACAATATGATTTTCAAAGGAGAGATTACTATCTACTTGGGTCCTCAGATCCCCTATTACATTTTCTATATTTAGGGGACTACCACATATGTGGCAGTTCATAGGTACTTTGTTTTCTCCAAAGGGGATGACTATGCACTTTTTGGCATTTAACGTGAGGCCATGATTTTGACACCAGGTATCCGTCTCAGTGAGACCCTTCTGGAGGATGTCTGTATCAACTGGAGAGTCAATTATGGCCCCCAGTTTGCAGTCGTCTATGAACTTGGTCAGCCATAGTCCTCCTGGGCTTGCCTGTATCTCTGAGAAGTATATATTGAACAGGAAGGGTCCCAGGACTGAGCCCTGGGGGGATGCCACTTGTAACAGGTTTAGAGTTGGACCTAGAACCTGCAACTCTCACCATGTGGGTTCTATCCGTGAGCCAATTGGCAACCCATCTCATAACGTAGGGGTTTATGTTCAGGCTGGTGAGCTTGTCTATAATACCAGAATGGGGAATGGTGTCAAAAGCCTTTGCAAGGTCTAGGTAGGCTGTGTGGACCTTCTTTCCCTCATCTAAAGCCTTGGTAACTGTCTCAAAGAAGTCCACCAGGTTTAGGAGGCATGATCTGCCCTTAACAAAGCCAAACTGGGTAGGGTCCAATGTTTGAAGGTTCCCAATGTCTCTGTTCATGAATTCCATGATGATGTGCTCCATAGCCTTGCAAACCAGGCTAGTCAGGCTTATAGGGCGATAGTTCCTGGGTTCCGTTGTGGCTCCACCTTTGTGGAGCAGGATAACTGTTGCTGTGCGCCACTCTATGGGTATGTAGCCTGTAGAGAGGCTGAGTTTGAACAGTGTGTTTAGGTGAGAAGTTATTTCATTTTGGAGCTCGTGTAAGACACAGCCTGGGACACCATCTGGTCCCATTGAAGCTGTATTTATTTTTGGCTTTGGATAGATTTGTTTTAACCTGTGTGTCAGTGATTGCCAGGGCACTACATTCTTCTGGTATGGTTGTGGGCCCTTTAGGGGGTGAGAGGGGGGTGAAGTTTGCACTAAACCTGTCTGCCAGAATGTTGGCAATATCAGACGGTTCAGTGTATTTTGTGCCATTCTGCACTAACTCAGAGCAGATCTGAGAGTATCCACTTAGGTTCTTGACATAGCTAAAGAACACTTTGTGGCTATCTTTGGAGTCCTTGGCAATTTTTCTTTCAAAGATAACCTTGGATGATTTTATGAGGGATCGTAGTTTCTTGCTGATACTAATCAGGGATGTCTTTCCTTCTTGGGATTTTACTCTTTTCTGCACTAGTTTCCTCTTTCTATTGTATAGCTTGTTTATGGCATGGGTCCACCAGACTGGTTTCCTTTTCTTGGAGGAGTGAGTCTTGGTTTTGCTTGGGATAGCACGATCCATGCATTCTTGCAGGTGATCATAAAGTGCCTTTGTAAGGGATTCAGCAGCTTGGACAGCATTGTCCTTTAGCATGGGGGCTGTGAACCTTTCCACCTTGGTCTTAAGTAAGGTGAAGTTTGCTTTTGTAAAGTTTTTCATGGTGGTTTCCTTGATTGGGGGTGGGGGTGGAATGTGGATATCCAGAGTGATTAGTCTATGTTCTGATCTAACCAGCAAGGGTTTGACCTCCGGTGTAGAACACCGGTCACCCATGTTGGTGATGACCAGGTCCAATATGTTGTCACCTCTGGTGGGTGTGTTGACCAGTTGATCCAGGGCATTCGAGTTTATAAATTCTAGGAAGCGTTGGGAAACGGAGTTAGTACTTGAGTAGTTCTCCCAGTTAATGTTTGGGTAATTGAAATAACCCAATAGTAGGGTGTTTGGTAGGACCTTCATATTTTCCAGTGTCTCCGGAAACACGGAATGGGGGTCTTGGGTCATGGTATGTGATCTGTAGCAAGCTACAATTTGAATTGCAGTTTTGTCCGTTGTTAGTTGCACATGGATGATCTCTGAGGCATAGTGCTGTGCCACTAACCTGGAGGTGTGGGTATCACTGATGAATATAGATACACCCCCACCTTTTGCATTTCGGTCTTGGTTCTGTGGCCTAAAAGTATGGTATGAGTTATGGCCTGGTAGTGCTGGGGTGTTGTCTGGAGCCTTAAACCAGGTTTCTGTTACTGCACAGATATCAATGTTCTCCATACTGAGGAGTGCCTCAAATGCATGCATTTTGAGGTTTAGACTTCTGGCATTGAGTAGCATTACCCTCAGTTTTTGGTTACTTGTGCTATTTATGGTGGTGGGTTTGTCTTTTGAGCCTTGTCTAAAAAAGGCACTATGGGGGCGGCAAAAGCCTTGGCCAGTATTCGAAAGCCTAAGGGTGACAGGTGCAAGCCATCTCTTGCGAAGCAGCGTGGCTTATCGAGCATGTCATCCCAGGTGGACAGATATTGGATCCCCTTTGAATGACACCAGAAACTTGGCCAATTGTTGAAATTGATAATTTTTTCTTTATACTGTGGCATCATTCTTGGTGAGGGCAAGATGCTACTCAGGGTCAGGGTCATACTGGCCTGGGCTACCTGATCAGGGAGCTCTTCCATGTCTCTTTTTATGTAGTCCAGGGAGGTACATCTCAGGTCATTCACACCAACATGGACAATGACAGAGTCATATTTGTACTTGTTCTGGAGTGACCTGAGTGTTTTTGTTATGTGGTGGATCCTGGCGCCCGACAGGCAGCTAACTATAGCCTTCTCCTTGTCCAGCCTAGTTAGTGGGACATCAGTGTGCCTGACTATAGAGTCGCCTATTACTAGTGTGTTGGGTATGTTATTTTGCGTTAAGGGCTATGATTGTGTGGCATACTGATTATGTGAAGTATGTGTTTCATGGTTTGTGATGGGATGTGGAGGTTGCTTGGGTGTCTGCTTTGGAGGTCTCTGTTGCTTTTGCAGATTTTTATTTAGAGCCTCAGAGTATGTTTTCGTGTATTTATGTGTGTTATTTGCCGGTATTGGTTTAGTAGGTCTATGTGACACTGATGGCGTGTTGCAAGTATTTTCCTTCTCCTCTTGACTGTCAGTTCCAGTCTTGGGTTGAGAGAGCTTTGCCTCCAGTTTGGCTGTATAATTGCATCTCTCACATATATTAGTGTTTGGGTTGTCTGTGTACATGAGGTAGTTGTAACATTGCCTCAAAATGTCCAGATTCACCAGTTGGACTGGAGAGTATGCCTGAATAGGTAAAGTGAGCTGTTTTACTGATTAGCTGGTAGGGACGAATAGAGAGCCTTGTCCTTCTGGACAGTATAAGGGGTCTGGTGCTAGGGTTAATTATTGCTATGAGTTTTGAGAAAGTGCTGGGCTGTGAAATAAATGGTTTGAGTGTTTAAGTTGAAAGTTTGTCTAGTTCCAAGGGAAAAATTGAAGAGCAGACTTTGTGGAGCTGGGAATAGTTTAACCCTAGCTAACCAGCACTGCCCAGTGCGCAAAACCACATAAATGCATTTTTTATAGCAGGGAAATGAAAGAGATAGAAATTAGCCCAAAATGGCCAATAAACTACTAACTTCTGGGCTACAGCAAACACGGCGCACAAATTTCAGAAAGAAACAGATCAAATAAACATGCACAATAAGCCTTTAACCAGAAATTCCCAGCTCAGAAGGGCAGAATCTAGCCTCTCCTCCCACAAGAGTGCAGACTACAAATCTTCTTAATGTAAAATAACTGGCCTGAAGCCAAAGTGCTTAAACCAGAACTAATGCACTTTTAGAATAACAGACACTGAGCCTTCAATTATCAATTCCCAACTTAGAAGGATGTAAGCTACCTGTCCTGCCACAACAATGCAGTCCACAAGCCTTCTTAATGTAAAACAACTGGTTTGAAGCCCAAGTGCTTAAACCAAAAGGCTTAGAATAACAGCTACAATTTAATCAGGCTTCCACCAAGCAGTAATAACTGCAGGAGAATAATACAATTGAGTACTTTCAAGAAGAAGCATAAGCAAAATAAGGTAATAAAGTGGGAAGAATCACAATTACAGTAAACGCAGATGAATAAAGTACAATTTATATATATATATATATATATATATATATATATATATATATATATATATATATAAATAACAATAGAAAACTGATTTAAACAAATTACCCAATTAACCAGTAAAAAAACTCAAAACTGAGCCCTGTTCCAGCAGTCTTCAATCTGACAAGTTCTAACTGCACACTCCTGCCACGAGGGTGCAGGGGAACCTTCTCCAAAAAAAGATGGCCTGGATTAGTGCTCAAGTTATACAAACAAAGCTGGATTCAGCAGGCCTGAATCTAGTCTATGCTACAGCTGACAAGGTGCACCGAATATCAGAAAAAAAAACTGTTCAAATGAGCAGGCACAGTAAGCCTTTAACCAGAAATTCCCAGCTCAGAAGGGCAGAATCTAGCCACTCCTCCCACAAGAGTGCAGACCACAAACCTTCTTAATGCAAAGTAACTGGCCTGGAGCCCAAGTGTTTAAACCAGAACTAATACACTTTTAGAATAACAGACACTGAGCCTTCAATCAGCAATTCCAAACTTAGAAGGATGTAAGCTACCTGTCCTGCCACAACAGTGCAGACCGCAAACCTTCTTAATGTAAAACAACTGGTCTGAAGCCCAAGTGCAATAACCAAAAGACTTAAAATAACAGTTACAGTTTAATCAGGCTACTACCAAACAGTAATAAATGCAGCAGAATAAACACAACTGAGTACTTTTAAGAAGAGGCAAAAGCAAATTAATGTAATAAAGTAGGAAGAAACACAAATACAGTAAAAGCAGATAAATTGCAATTTATATATATAAAACAATAGAAAATAAGCAAACTGATATGAACAAATTGCCCAATTAACCAGTAAAAAACCTCAGAACTGAGCCCTGTTCCAGCAGTCTTCAATCAGACAAGTTCAGGGCCTAAGTGGGTATGCCTACTCAAATGGTCTCTCTGTATTAGGCAGGATGAGCTAATGAGACTAGACTAGGATAGGGCCAAACAGATGAGAATGGTACGAGTGTCTGAAATCAAAATATGATCTCACCGTACTCAAATGAGATGGGCCCAGGAGGAGTGTTCAAACACAAATTTACAGGAGGGGCAGTCAATTCCAACGCCACCAAGATTAATACCACAACAAGAACAGGGAGGATGGGTGGGGAAAACTAACTGCAGACAGACAGGGACAGAGAGGAGCTTCCAATTTTCAGTAAACTAATAGGCAGATAAATACAGTACTATTTTTAACACAATATTCAATGAAACAATAAACAGAAAAAATAAAATTCAGTACTATCTTATAACACTACAAGTTTGTAGTTATCTCAGCTTGTAATAAAGTTGATGTAGGGTGTACAAAAGCTAACCAAACAGCTCCAGTATGCAACTATTAAGCAGAAATAATTTCAGAGATAAGGGACTAAGACTTTAAGGCACAGAGAATCCCTCTAAACTAAGACTTCTACACTGAATAACAATAAAATGAGATGAATGCTAACTGCAGACAGGGAGAGACAGAGAGGAGCTTCCAATTTTCAGTAAACAAATAGGCAGATAAATGCAGTACTATTTTTAACACAATATTCGGACACTCATGAATGCTTGGTTGTCAATCTGCTGTTTCACAAGTGTGATTGTCATCAAAACCCAGTTCTGTGACACTGACGCATCCCTTGCATTAACAGAATGTACATGAATGACAAGAGAGATAATTTGTTTGAGCATTATGTAATCACTTATCAGTACATTCCTGTTACTTTTACCCGATAAAGCATATGCCTTTTAACTTGAAACTGTGATGCACAATAGCTTTTAAGATTGTGTGACTAGATAGATAGGTGTTCAAATACAGCATGGAGTTTCATGAGTGTGTGCATCTGTGCTGCTAGTTAAGACATTACTGAGCAACATATGTGATGCTTCCAGTTCCACTCAGGATAGACACTTAAACTGGGAGAGGACTCCCCTATCACATTATTTCACATCAACATCTTCTCTGCAACATACTGATGAGGTCATCCTTTCTAAAGTGACTATCTCATTATTGTAGTCAGACTTCTCCTGTGGCATGTGTACATACTGTGCTAGATGGTGTAACTAGATAGGTAGGTGGTTCATCTAAAAATGCTGAACTTTCTTGCGTGTGTGCATGTATGTGTATGTGTGTGTGCATGTGTGTGTCTAGTATAAGGTATAAATGGCTTCATCAACAGATGTGCTGTGTCCTTGCATGAGGAACATTTAAGCTGTGCCCTCTTCCACTCAGGAAAAACATTTAAACTAGAAGAGGACTCCCCATCACTTTATCCCACTTTTAATATACACATCTTCTCTGCAACACACTGATGAGGTCATCCTTTCCAAAGTGATATTGTGCTCTCTAGATTGTGTAACCTAGATAGGTAGATGGTTCATATCCAATAATGCTGAAGCTGGCTGTGTGTGTGTGTGTGTGTGTGTGTGTGTGTGTGTGTGTGTGTGTGTGTGTGTGTGTGTGTGTGTGTGTGTGTGTGTGTGTGTGTGTGTGTGTGTCTGTATTGTCAGGTATGTATGGCTTCATCAACAGATGTACTGTATCCACCCATGTGGAACATTTAAGCTCGGAGGAGACTCCATGTCACCTTAATTCACTTTTAACACAAACATCTTCTCTGCAACACACTATTAAGGTCATCCTTTCAAAAGTGTACACTCTCACTGTAGAATTTAGACTTCTCATGTGACATATGCAGTTGACACTGTGCTCTTTGGATTGTGTAACCACATAGGTAGATGGTTCAAATCTCACATTGCTTAAATAGTATCGATGTGTGTACTGTCATGTATAGCTTGCTCTGTCACAACTCCCATTATAGCTAAAGAACACTGTTGAGGCCAGCTTTAAAATGGAACCAGATAGAATGACCACAGATTTTAAACACTGTGGTTATAGTAACTCATTGTTAAGACATACAGCAGATGAAGTTACTATGGAAAGAACAGGCAAAGCGAGGCCCCACTTTTCTAGTAATACTAGCCGTGTTAATTCTGGTTATAATTCTATTAAAAATAATAATATACAGTATGTCATGACATATAATTGTAGATCAGAGGGTGTTAAAAACATTATTAGAAACGATTGGCATATTCTTAAAAACATGCCTGAGATAATCAGAATAGTTGGAGAGCCCCCCATGTTCTCATATCGTACCTGTCTGAATTTGAAACAAAGATTATGCTATAAGGACTTTAAAAATAACAAAACATTGAATATAAGTAGAAAACAGAGTACATTTCCTTGTTATAGTTGTATATGCCATGATGATATAAATAGAAGTTATGAATTTATACATCCTAACATTAAGAAGAAATATACTTTCAGGTGTTTTGCAACTTGTAATACTACTGCCATCGTGTATATGGCATGCTGTAAGGTATGTCAAGCATTCTACATAGGAAAATGCACAAGAAGGTTGAAGGACAGAATTATTGAACACAAATCTGAAATATGTAGACAGGTACCAACTAATGCTTTGGGTAAGCATATGAGGGAGAAAGGAAGTACACATACATTTAACATTAGAGTGACTGACATCAGACAGAAGAAAAAAGGGGGGATCTTAACAGTCAGAAGTATGTGAATACTCATGGATCAAACTTTTAGAAGCTGCTGATTGTTTTAATGATAATAATATGATAATGATATGATGTAATGACTTCACATAGGTGCAGTCTCACAATTATGTTAAGCCTTCCACTATGGAGCATATGATTAATACACATTCTGTTAGCTTGCGGGCTTACAGAGGAGGTTGTTCAGTTTCAGAAACGGATAACACTGTGTGTGTACTGAAGTGAAAAAAACACCACTGCATCAAGTTATTTTTCTGCATTTTATTGTTGGACAAACATTCAAAACATTTGAGGATTTCATGGCAATGAAATCAGTGTTGTGGGACTCTTACAGTGTGACTACTGCTGCGGCACATGTAGTAACTACTGACTTACATTGCATATCTACACACATAGACTGTTTTTTTATATCTGGGACTGTGTGTGTACAAAAACAGTGTGGATGAAAAACAGTGCCTTAGCAAAACAACACTGATATTGGACTGTTCACAGATGTATGAACATTAACACAGATACCTACTGTTTATCACCAAGACAATTTTTTATTGGCTTAATTATCATCAAAAGTCCTTTCTTACTTCACACCTTGATCTCTGTTATTTGTGACAAGCTCCATTGCTATCTCCTATAGCAGACACTGTTAATACACAGCTCTGTAGAGTGTATATTATGATTGGCAGGGGTTTGAATCTGGTAAAATGTGTCTATTGGGAAAGTGTGTCACACAGGAGTGGCTTAGGCAAAGAAAGTAGTTATGGCACAGTCAGAGGGCCACATTTTTAAGTCGGTCACTCCATGTCAGGGGATCCATGCCCATTACAATAGGAGACTGATGTAATCCCTTCAACCATGTTCTTCATGACACAACCAATATTCCTCTTTCTGTGGTGTCAATGGTTGATACACATCTCTCTGAGATCTGCCCTGGCATGTGTTTTAATCTGGTGAGATGCAAATGCTGAGTATGTTACTGACTGCTCAAAGGTATAGGATCATAGGATCATAGCAGGCTACTAAGCTATTGGCCCTGAGGCCCTTATAAGCCTAGACAAGAGTTTATCCCATGTTTCAACAAGTCAGTACCCAAAGCTCTTGTCCAGAACGGACACAGATGGAATCTCAAGAGTGTATTTTCTGTTTCCTATCCAGTTATCCGGGTTGCGCTTAAAAAGGGATAATGAGGTACTCTGCTTAATGTGGACAGGGAGTCTATTCCACAGATGGGGGAGTCTCTGGAGCACAAATCTATCCCAACAAGTCCTATTGATATCAAAGACCAGGTTGAGGTCACGCATATGGATTGCTCAAGTGGAGATTAACTTGCGGATATGCAGCAGTCCCATCAAGGCAGGTCTGAGATTGCTTTGTATACCAGACACAGCTCACCTCTGAGGAGTCTGTATGAAACTACGTAAAGGGACAGGGCTTTCAGCCTATCTGTGTAGGGTAGATGTTTGTGGCTCTGGATTCTCCTAGTGAGGAACCTCTGTGGTCTCTCCATCTGTTGCATGTGCTTTGTAAGGTATATGCTGAAGGGGGCATTGTACTCAATAACTGGCCTTATAAGGGAAGAATACAGGGATGTTATGACCTCTTTGTCCCTGGATGAGATACCCTTACTTATGAGGTGTGCCATGTAGAAAGCTTTCCATACAATGAAAGCAACAAGATGGTCAAAAATCAGTTTGCTATCAACCTGGGTGCCCAAGTCCCTCACAAGTGATTGTGTACTTAGGACGTTGTTATTAATGTGATAATATGTGGAGACATCACTCTCCCAAAAGGGGATGATGATGCATTTTTGGCATTCAGCTTGAGGTCATGTTTCTGGCACCAGTCATTTGTTTGGGTGAGACCCTCTTGGAGGATGTCCACATCACTTGGGGAATTGATGACTGCACCCAGCTTGCAGTCATCTGCAAACTTGGTCAGCTATAGCCCACTGATTTTGGCCTGCACCTCAGAGAAGTATATCCCAAATAACAGAGGCCCCAAGACCAATTCCTGGGGTACGCCACTCATTACAGGTCTACTGCTTGAGCTGGCTTCCCCTATTTTGATTAGGTGGGTTCTATCAGTAAGCCAGTTTGCTACCCATCTGGTAACATATGGATTGTTGCCTAGTTGACAGAGTTTATCTACTATGCCCGAGTGGGGAATAGTGTTTAAGGCTTCGGCCAGGTCAAGGTAGGTGGTGTGCACCATCTTCCCCTCATCCATGGATTTGGTGACAGTCTTCTCAAAGAAGTCAACCAAATTTAATAGACATGACCTCCTTTTGACAAAGTCAAACTGCATAGGGTCAAGTGTTTGGAGGTTGCCAATGTCCCTGTTGATGAGATCCATGGTAATCCATTCAATGGCCTTGCAGATCAGGCTAGTTAGGCTGAAGGGTCTATAATTTCCTGGATCGGTGGACGCTCCGCCTTTGTGTAAAGGGATGAGACTGGCTATCCTCCACTCAGCTGAAACAAAGCCAATACTCAGGTTTTAGTTGAATAGGGTGCCTAATGGTGCTGCAAGTTCATGCCTGAATTCATGTAGGATGCAGCCTGGGATGTTATCTGATCCTATGGAGGCTGTATTTTTGTGTTTGAGAGGACAGTGATGACCTGTTCCCTAGGGATAAGGGATGGGGGAGGTACTGGGGATGTCCTGATTTACTAATGTGGGGGACAGAGGGGAGACGCTTTCACTGAATCTGTCAGCCAGCAGATTGGCTATATCTACATCATTTGTGTATGTGGTGTCCTTGACCACCAGTTTTGAACAAATCTGGGTGCTTCCTTTGAGACTGCGGACATATGTGAAGAAGGCCTTATGATTGTCTCTAGTAGATGTGGACAATTTGGGCTTGGAGTTGGCTTTACAGGATTTCACTTGTGCTCTTATTTACTTGTTCAGGCTAAGGAGAGATTGCTTTCCATTGGGAACCTGATTCTTCTTGGTTCTGGACAGCAATTTTTTTCCTTTTATTACATACTTTATTTATTGCAGATGTCCACCAGACAGGTTAACTCTTCCTTGTGAAGGATGATTTTGTCCTGTCAGGTATTCCTGATTCCATGAATCTATATAAATGCTTGTAGAGTACATTGGTGTAGATTTGGACATTGGTGCCAGTTCCTACAGTGGGGGAGGGGGTTGTGAAACTGTTTATACCATCCCTCAGGAGGTTGCAATCAGCTTTGGAGAAGTTTTTTTGTTTGACCCTAGCTAGGGGGGGTCAGGGGAGATGGTGACTTTGAAAGTGACCACTTTTTGGTTGGATCTTACCAGGGAGGATGTTACCATAGGGGTGCTGCAGTGGTTACTCATGTTGGTTAATACCAAGTCCAAGACATTATCACCTCTTCTGGGTGTATTGACTAGCTGTTCCAAGGCATTTGCATTGCTAAAATTTAGGAATCTCTGGGCATTTGTGCTCTGACATGAGTAGTTTTTCCAGTCTATGGTTGGGTAATTAAAGTCTCCCAGGATCAGGGTAAATGGTTGAATCTTGATAGATTTGAAGATGTCCAGATAGGTGGAGTGGGCATCTTGAGTCAAATTTGGGGGCCTGTAGCTAGGTATAATTTGAATAGGCGTCTTGTCAATGGTTAACTGCACCTGAAATGTCTCCTGTGCATCATACTATTTGACCAGCCTGGAAGTGTGTGTTCCTTTAATATATATTGAAACTCAACCTCCTTTGGCTTTGCTGCCCACATTTTGGGGTCTGAATGTATGGTAGGATGAGTAACCAGGTAAGGCTGGGGTGCTCTCCGCAGCTTTGAACCAGGTTTTTGTGACTGAACATTGTCAGCATCTTCCAGGGTTAAGAATGCTTGCAATTAGTGCAGTTTCATGTTTAGACTCCTAGCATTTAGCAGCATAACCTTTAATTTGAGTTTTGCTGAAATTTTCTATGTTGGTAGCATCAAACTCATGACTTTTCCTCAAAAAGGCACTATGGGAGAGGCAAGGTCCTTTGCCAGAAGCCTGAAGCCCAAGTGAGACAGATGCAGACCATCTCTATCAAAGCATCGTGGTCATTTGATCATATCTTCCCTGGCTGTCAGGCACTGGATTCCTATGGAATGACACCAGAAACTAAGCCAATTATTAAAGTCAATCATTTTCTGTTTGTATTGAGGCATCATTCTGGGTGACAGTAGAATGCTGCTTAAGGCTAGGGACATACCTGCATGGGACACATATTCAGCAAGCTCAATCATGTCTCTCTTCATATAGTTCAGGGAAGTACATCTCAAGTCATTCACTGCAACATAGACTATGACAGAGTCATAACAGCACCTGTTGTTGAGAAACTTGAGTGTATGTGTGATATGGCAGATTATGGCACCTGACAAACAACTAACCATGACTCTCCTTATCCAGCCTGGTGAGAGGCACATCTGTGTTTCTCACAATGGAGTCTCCTCTGACTAATATGTTGGGTTTATGGTAAGGCTTTAGTGGTTGCGAGACACTGGTGTGTGGACTATGCATGGTGTGTGGTGTGGAGGCTTGTGGAGTTCTCATGTGTTTTTGCCTCTGAGGTCTCCTTTGTTTGGGTTTGTTTTTGTTGAGAACCTCTGCATATGTGGGTGTGTGTTGTGTAGTTATGGGTAATGTTTGAGGTGTAGTGATGGTGTTAACAACTTTCTCAATGCCAGATATACTGACTGTGAGGGAGTGAGCATAAACTCTAGCTTCTTTATGTAATTGCATCTCTCAAAAATTGTGTTCCTAGGTGGCAGTAGTAGATAGTTGTCAATGTACATGAGGCAGATGCTAAACGTTCTCAAGATGCCATATAAACCAGGCTGGCAGGAGAAACCATTGAAAATTATCCATCCATATTTGTCAGAATCTGAGGGAGAGAGGCCAGGGAGAGCAAAGGGGTAGGCCTAAAGCCCAAGTGCTTAAACCAAAACTAAGAGGCTTAGAATAACATTTAAAATGTAAACAGGCTAAAAACAAGCCGTAATAAATGCAGCAGAGAAGATTCAATTGAACACTTTATTGAACAAGAAGCAGAAAAACCAAGATGAAGTAATAGAGTAGTAGAAGGAAACACAAATACTGTAAAAGCAGCTGAATAAAGTTTTTATTTTTTAGTAAAGTGGAAAAGGAGAAAGGAGATAATGCAAAGTTAAGAAACTAAGGGGGTTGGCCTTCCCAAGTGGTAGAATGAGCTAATGACACTGGACTGGGAGGAGTGTCCCAGATCAAATTAAGAGTAGGGGTGGGCTACTGCAAAGCTACCGAGTATAACAACAAGACAACAATAGGTACAGAGGGTTGGAAAATATGCTACAGCTACAAGCTACACTATTTTAGGCAGACAACACTACAGAAATCACAGCAGAAAACTATCAGTAGGGACACTAAATGAAAGTTTTAAACAACTAAAGGAGCAAGGAGACTCTAGAGAATGCTTTTAACTGCAAACAAATCAGTTATATGATACACTCCTTGGCAGGAAATCAAAACAAACAAGCAGACGCTTAACAAATGGAGAAAATTGCCATTTAATACCTTTCACACAGTGAAACTAGCTAAAAAGCTATACATACAGTGTGACGGTAACAAAAGTGATTTAACAGGCCCTGTAAAGCAGACAATTTCAGTAAAATAATGCAGATTAGTTTATAGCAACAAAATACAGTAAAAATTAGTAGGCAGCAGATAAAAAGTGCTATAAATGGTTAGAATAAGCAATAACTAGTAAAAATAAGCAAAAAAAACAGGCTACTTATTGTTATAAATCACAGATCAGAGTTGTGGTCAGTGCCACTCCTCCATTCAGCTCAGTGTGAATAAACAGAATTCCTCTGAATGGCAAGGCCTAAACAACAGAAGTTACAACCTAAAATAACTTTAAAAAAAGCTCAAAAGGACCAATGAGTGATTACTCCAAACCATACCTCTCAACCTGGAAACATCAAAAATCTGGACAAAGGCCCATGAAAATAGGTACAAATCTGTACACTGATTAACATACAATTTGCGTATATAATTATGCAACTCCGCCCACTCCGATGGAATTGTGGGATACTGACGTTCAAAACGCAAACTGAAGAACAGAACCAAAATATGGCCCCAGCCGGGCCCAGACGCTGTAGTAAATGGTAACCATTTTTTTTAAATGTGTAGCAATGATTTTCACTGGAAAGGGAGAAGATGAACCTAAGGATTTTGTTTTTGGTGACCCACTTGGGTTTTGTGGTAAAAGTAGGGCATTTAATGGTATGGTAGGCAACATTCTAATTCTTAGCAAAATAATATTTAGTTTGCTAGGACCTCCAGAAGTCATTCTCCATAGCCTACTGATCAGTGGCATAGCTAGAGTTTGTGCTTCCCAGGCCCCGGGGCTGTCAGAGTTTTCCACCCTTCCCCCATCACAAAATCATAGTTGAATGGGCTCCCCCCCCATACACAGCCCTCCCCCCCACAGCCATTCCAATGCCCCATTACATGGCTATTTCACCCCATTTACCATAAACACTGGAATGTGCATACTGCTTTACTTTTACAATGATTTGGATTTCATTTAAAACTTTTATTTACATTTTATACCACAAATACTAACAGACATCTGCTAAATAAATCAATACAGTCTCAGAATGACAAATGAAAATTGACTTAGCATTAAATCTTCTCTGCCCTTGAAACTCATTCATTGAAACAGCACTGAAGCTCACATTCAAAGAAAATGAAAATGCATCTGGCCAGTGGTAGATAAAGATTACCTTTGGGCTGTTTTCAAATCATAGACCCCTTGCACATGAAAGCAAAACATACATGTGTTCTTTGATGCACCTTCAATATTGTATTAAATTATATTCCTTGCTCCTTGCATAATACAGCACACTTGTTAGAATGCGCTTTAAATTTGTTTTGAACATTTTTCCAGTAAGCAGTGAAACAAAATGCGTAAACCAATAATGACAAAACTACCCAGTTCAGAACATTTCCATCATAAAAGCCTTACAAACTTCTACAATCCACCATTATTAGTAAATATGCACAATGTCTGCAGAAGTAAAAGTCATCTAAATAATTCCATATTAGAGAGATCAGTAAGTAATGAAGAGCTTGCTGCTAGCAATTAGCAAACAACTTTATATTTCATTGTTTCATCTAAAAATAAAATGCCTGTTGCCCTTGAGGAATACATTGCCTATGTTGCATTAAAAATGATAAGCTATTAATATTGCAATAGGGAATGGATGGCAAACTGATAACATGTTCATAGTTACTAGCTTTCTCCATTCTCCACCAAAAAGGACATTCATATGACTACAGCATCCTTAGCCCCTTTAAAAGTACACAGTGCTGTTTAGCAATCTAGCTACATACTGTGGGAGTAGAAGCCACAGCCTTCTGCATTAAAAGCAAGTATTCTACCTGTTGTGCTACTAACACAAATAGACTTTATATAAGCAGCGCTGAACTTGCCCCCCTGAAAAACTATGCAGCACAAGACACCCAAAAGCCAAAATTTATGGGGGGGGGGGGACAAAGACCCAAAATCAGGGATACATTTTAAATATTGCTTGTATAATCCTAGAAAAGTTGCTAGAATAAAGTGTTGTGTTACCATGCACTTCCTGAAAGATAGGATGACTAAAATTTAAATGGCCATCATTATTTAGTGAATTCAGTTCTCACTGATTTGCCACAAACCACAACTTTTAAGAGGAACAGACCACAAGTATGAGCCATCTGCAGTAAGCAATAATACCACAAAGCAAGTGACTTTTGCAGTAAGCTATACCACCCCTAAAGAATTAAAAGCTTAACAGAAAAAACAACACACTTCTGCAAAAAGCAATTGACTTTGTAGTAAGCAATACCACACAAGGCAATTGACTTCTGCACTGCAGTAAGCAATACCACACATAAAAAAAAATCAGAAGCTTAACAGAAAAAGCAATACACTTCTGCAGACTACAGTTTCTTAATTAGAAGCTTATTAGAAAAGCAATACACTTCTGCAGGCTGCTGTTTCCTATTCCAGCTTAAAGGAAAAACAATACACTTCTGCAGACTGCAGTTTCTCAATTAGAAATTAAGCTTAATAGAACGGAAAAGCAATGCTCTTCTGTCTCCAGCAGACTGCCGTTCTCGCACATAACTGCTTAACCAGAAAAAAGCAATACACTTTCTGCTGCTGTACCACCAGAATTAGTAGAGTGTATGTGTCTTTTCTTAAACTCCATGCCACCCACACACCCATTACTGTAACTAGCATTGCGTTTTTTTCTTTTTTGCTTTGGTGAAACTTGAAGTATAAAGAAAAGATCAAATTAAATCTAAAGAACAGTTCAAATAAGCTAACAGACAAACAAGCATAATGACTGTACTGAAGTTCTGTGACCCGGCTTTCATCTAGCCCCATTTGCAGTCATCCTCACTGACCTAAAATAAACAATTGCCATTCTTTCTTGTACATAAGAACTTCAACTGTCTGCCACCTTAGCCTGTTTCTCATTTCAGCTTACCAGGACTTAAACAGAAAAAAAAAACACAAATACATAACGCAATACACTTTGATTGACATTCTGCAGCAGAATTAAAAGCTTGAAAGCAATACATACACGTCTGCACGCAGAATGCCGTGCCGTTTCCTTTTCAGCTTGTTTCTCTTGGCTCTCGCACACACATAAGGCAAAGGCAATATTAAGCCTTACAATCTTGTTTTGCCCTGGACTGACCCAAAATAAAATACACAACACTTCTGCCATTCTCGCACATAAAAACTGTATGCCGCATTAGCCTGTTTCTCATTTCAGCTTGTCAGGACTTAAACAGAAAAAAAAAACACAAATGCATAATGCAATAAACTTTCTGAGTGACATTCTGCAGAATTAAAAGCTTAAAAGCAATACCTACACGTCTGTACGCAGACTGCCATGCCGTTTCCTTTTCAGCTTGTTTCTCTTGGCTCTCGCACACACATAAGGCAAAGGCAATATTAAGCCTTACAATCTTGTTTTACCCTGACTCTGGAGAAGAAGGAAGAAAAAGATAAAGCTAATGTTGCTTTGCTACACTCACTGCTTGAATAAAACACGTGGTGCATTGGCGCCTTCGCAGCAAGTTAAATTAAAGGAAATACAACACACTACGAACGAATGCCTCATTGGCTGAGCATTCTGACAGTCAGGTTGTCTGCCTGCCTCTTGACATGGCCTGTGATGTCAGGAGCAAATTCTAAAAAAAAAACAGTGACCGAAATTCGGAAATTAAAGGGGCCACTCGTGAATTCGTGGCACCCCAATATTTTGTCCTCAAAAACGGCATTTACCGAGAAATTCGGTACGATTGAGAGGTCTGCTCCAAACCCTAGACCAGCCAACCTTTACCAGCCAGTGGTCAATCAACACAATTCTCTCACTAAAGTGAAGAAGGGCTTCTGCTAATCCAAGATGGCCTGGAAAATGTACTCAGAACAAACACCAACTACAAACAAACAAACAGGCCCACAGACAGCAAACCTGAACTGGGACTATTGAAACGTTTAACCCTGATGCTACATCAAGTATTTTTGCTAGCAATAACTCTATGGAATTATCAACTGGAAGAAATATAAATACTGTAACCAAACATAAACCGCTGACCTTCAGTCAAGCGATTTCAAGTACTGTTTCAGACATTAACTTTAAAGAGACCACCGAGTGGCTTAAAACCAGCTACTGTTTTAAATTTGAATCTGGTGGTCATCCATTACCACCTATTTCTGATTCCTATTGTGTTAAAGTGGATAAATTATCAAAATTAATGTTAAAATTTAGAACCTTGTGTATTATAAATGCATACTTAACAGAATGTATTAATAGGAACATTGTTCCAAAAGGTTTACGTGTTTACAAGTACCCTAATAATGTTCAAATGGGGTCTGTTTTTCACAAGGAACTTTTAGAAGTATTTAACAAATATGGATTAGATGTTTTGAAACTTATTATTAAGGAGAATGTTAGATTGCAAGAAACTTTACAGAAAGACATTGATGAGTTGGATTTAAGTATTAAGGAAGATCTTATTTTTAGTATTTGCGAAGAAAAAGAGAAATATTTTAAAATAAGAAGTGAAATAGATGTTAAATGCGGTGAATTGGTTAATAGGAAGATGAAAAAATTAAAGAGGGATGTATATGAGTATGAAAACAACATTAGTTATCCCAAACCAACATACATATACCAAAACAATAATGGTTCAAATAGATAAATGATGATAATTATAATAATGAACAAAGGTTTGAGGAAAGGGGTAAAGATAATTACTATCAAGACTTCCCACCCCTGCCTAGATCTGAGAGGCAAACTAATAAATATGGGCATCAACATGAAAATTTTCGAATGAGGGGGGGAGAAGAGGGAGGGGGAGATACTAAAAGGTTGTACCCCCTTCACTAATGATCAAACCAATGATCTGAAGATAGTAGTTGATGGATTTAGAAATACTTATAATGAGTTTTCTATTTATAATTTCAGTAATATTTCCCTGGTTAAGGAACATTTTAACCTTCTTAGTAAAGGACTTAAATTTATTCCTTATGTTAGAGGAGACTTGACCAAAACGTTGTTAGACATTAAGTTATTTTTAAGGAAAGTGAATTTAGAAATTATTTTCAAAAATACTACAAATAAAAATATAAATCAAGGACTAAAACGGAAAACCATGTGCAATTAAGGAATCTGGAAAGAATCATGGAGAAAGAAATTAGAAATGTACATAGTAAAATTAGATATGAGACAAATTTAAGTAAGAGAGAAAAGGAAATTTTACAAGAACTGAAATTTGATTCAAATGTTAGAATAATGAAACCAGACAAGGGTGGGGGGATTGTAATAATGGACAATATACAATATGAAGGGAAAATGAACCAAATTCTTAGGGACGAATCTAGGTATTCCTGTGTCTCCAGGAACAAGGTTAATCTAGCCTATAATAAGATAGATATAGGCCTTGAAGACATGTTTCATGAAGGTATTATTGATAAAAAAATACTTGATTATCTGAAGGTAGAAAAACCAAAAGTTCCTACGATCTTCGGAATTCCCAAAATCCATAAAAATTCCGAAGATCCACCCTTCAGACCTATTGTATCTGCTAACGGGTCTAAAACTCTTCCTTTAGCAAAATATGTAGATACAAAGGTGAAGCAAGTTTGGACCAATAGAAAAGTTATACTAAAGGACTCCTGGGACTTGTTAAGTGCAATAACCCCAGATTTATATTCTGAAAATCTATTATTTATTACTATAGATATAGTTGATTTGTTTTCATCTATACCTTATCTAACAGGAATGAATATGTCTGAAGAAATTGTTTTTGAAGACAAACAATTAACCCATAGAGAGAAAATAGCAAGTGTGGGTTTGATGGACATAGTCCTAAAAAATAATTTCTTGGTATTTAATGGTGAATTTTTTCAACAAATACAAGGGGTAGCCATGGGAACAGCCTGTGCACCCACCTTTGCAAACTTGGTTTTGGCAAAATGGGAGGAATGCAACAAATATCCCACTTCAGAGTACTTAAATACTAGAACAAATTACATACAAATTAATTAATTAAAAAAATCAAATAATTAAACTATTAAAACCAATAAAAATGCTGTTTAGTTAACCAAAAAATAAGGAAGTATCACATACTTTATTAACATGTAATTTCCTGTATTTTAAAAAGCATTTTATATTAATGGAATCATTTAATCCAGGGAACTTGTCTGAATTAAGTTTGATTTGCCACATAGTTTCACATTGTTCTAAAAAATTCTTAAAATCACCTGCTCTTAGGTCAGAATGCACTGCATCCAAAACAGAAAATAAAAATTTTTTATGTGTGTTGCACGTAACTGAGTGTTTATAGAGAGCATTATTTTCATCCTTAGTCTTAATACTGTATATATGCTCCCTAATTCTGGTTTTAAGACTACGGGTGGTCATTCCAATATAAAATGCAAAGCAGCCAGAACATTGCCTAATGTAAACAACCCCCTTTGAATTGCAATCAACATAGCCAGGAACCTTAAAGGTATTATCAATAGTTTCAATTTTGATATAAGGTCCCTCAGATATGAACCTGCACATGTTGCAACTATGGCAGCAGTGCATCCCTGTCTTATTGGTGTGAGCTTTGGATTCAACCTGAATGTTGTTTTCCAAAATTCTTTTTAAGTTATGGTGGTTTCTAAAAACAAACGAAGGACCTTTACCCACTGTTTTTCTAATATCTTCGTTGCCATTAATAATCTTCCAACTGTCAATGACTACCTGTCTAATCAGTGCTCCATCAGAACTAATGTCCAAAGAGCACATAACATGTGTATTGATTTCTTTTCCTTTGTCTAATTTACTAAGGCCTCTATCTGTTAGAATAGGAAAGTCCATTAAGGGTTTGAAAGTGCATGAACGTCTCCTTAGAATCTCATCTCTTGTTAAAATTAGTTGATCAAGTTCATACCCCCTATTTGCAAATAAAGAAATAATAATTCTAAATTCATTAAGTAGGTCACTATGCTTGGATGTCATCTGACTAGCTCGTATGAACTGACCACGGGGAATGTTCTTAATAACATGCCTGGGATGGTTACTTGAATGGTGTAAATACCCATTTGTGAATGTCTCTTTACGGTGGATTCTACTGTGTAACCTTAAATCTTTGTCATCCCAATACAATAATACATCCAAAAAGTTGATGCACAATCCTATACAACCCTTGGTGAATTTCAAGAATTCCGAAGATGAATTAATTTCCAAAAACAACTCATTAACTGTAGTTGAATCACCTTCAATAACAAAAAATAAATCGTCAATAAAACGGCAGTAAAACCTGATGTTAAATTTTTGGTTCAAATTAGGCATAACCTCGGACTCCCACCAGGCCATGACTAGATTGGCAAAAGCTGGAGCAGCCGATGAACCCATGGCCACCCCCTTCTTTTGTCTATAGTACTTATCGCCAAAAAGAAAACAATTGTTTTCCAAAATTAATTCTAAAAATAGCCTGATTGTAGAGATGACACCAGTGGTAAATCTACCATTTTTCTTGAATAAAAAAATCACATGTTCACATCTGATGTTAAATTTTTGGTTCAAATTAGGCATAACCTCGGACTCCCACCAGGCCATGACTAGATTGGCAAAAGCTGGAGCAGCCGATGAACCCATGGCCACCCCCTTCTTTTGTCTATAGTACTTATCGCCAAAAAGAAAACAATTGTTTTCCAAAATTAATTCTAAAAATAGCCTGATTGTAGAGATGACACCAGTGGTAAATCTACCATTTTTCTTGAATAAAAAATCACAAACCGCTTCAATTCCTGTCGTGTGAGGAATACACGTATACAAGGAAATAACATCAACAGTAAAAATGATATGTTTTAAAGGATCAAAACCACAATCCTGCAAAAAAGTTCCAAATCTGCTTAAAAATTACCAGGAATCCCTGATGAATGAAATTTCATCACCTAAAATAGGACCCAAGATGGCATCAATTACCAAAGAGATACCCTCAGTTACTGAATGTGGACAGGAAACAATAGGCCTTAAAGGGGGATTGACAGTGTTTTTGTGGGTTTTGGGTATTCCGAAAATCACCCCTATACGTGGCTCAACAACCACACAAAAATCATAGACTTCACGAGTGATGTCTCCTGTCATGAATAAACCATACAAGTCAGAATGTACGAAACGCACTCTACGATTAAAATCATAAAGACTAATAGTCTCATACTCTTCGCTGTTGTTAATAATCTCTAACATTTTAATATGGTATGCCTTTTGGCTCATAACTACAATATTGCCCCCTTTATCGCTCTTCATGAACCTGAAATCCTTGCAAAGAGATTTCAGGTTCTTCAGAGCCTGTCTTTCATCCTTGGTGAGATTGTCAGAGATATACCTGTTCTTATTCAAGACATTAGTAATGTCTGATATACACTGTTCCTCAAACACCTTAATGGTGTGGTGTAAATGAGGAGTGAAGACTGAAGGTTTAATTAAAGTCTTGTTACTATGCTCCTGTTTGGTTAAAAAATCCAACAAGTAATGCACATTTAATTTCCTGGTAAATTTCTTAATGTCAATAATAGTATTAGTAAAATTAGCTCTAGATGTAGGAATAAAATTCAATCCATACTTCAAAACATTGATTTCACAATCAGAAAAACAGTGGTCAGTCAAATTTATTATACTAAACTGATCCAAAGTCCTTTCTAAGTCTCGTCCCCCGAAGAATTCGACCCTAGAAAGGTCTGGCTGCGGGTCAACACAGTGTTCCTGCTGTTGTGATTTCCTTTTTTGTTTAAAAAAGTAGATGTAGATGTAGAGGAAGAACCTGATGTCATGTTACCACCAATATTGCTTCCCATTCTACCCTTAGGTCTAACCGACCCATCAGTGTTGATAGACTGTCCATTGGTCTCAGTATCATTGTTGTCAATAATTACTGCTTTCTCAACACTGCAATCGGTGTTACCGAGAGTTTTAACACTAGAGTCTTTATCAGGAAAGGTGTTAAAGTCACTGCTAGTTTGCTGATGCTCAAGATATTTCCCATAATTACTTGTGGCGTCAGTTGCCCCAACCAGTCTAGGTTCATTTGAACCGTTGGTTACAGCACTATAAGATCTTTCACCCCACTGATTTAAAACTTTTTGGCGATTAAATTCACCTCTTGGTGCTGTAAAATTGCTTCTGTTGGCAAAGTTATTGTATGCAGAATGGTTGTCATAAGAAATAATGTCGCGGGTTAGTTTAACCTGCTTACGGCTTGTAACTTCGGCCGTATGCTGTTCTAATTCATCATGTAATGCCGTAAATAACTCACTCGCCTTAATGTCACCCAACAGTCCCTTTAACTCACTTTCAACCAGCATAATCTCATCCTTTAGGTCACTCATTTTCTCAAGATTATTCTTAATGAGTAACCTCAAAAAATCAATTCCAGCTGTATTGAAAAAGTTAACCAAAATCTTGAAAAACCGTGAAGCACTAGTAACCCCATTGGGGCATTTAAAAAATCTCAGTCCTTTACGGACTATTCCCAACTCAGTACAGCGCTTGAAATAGCAGTTTTCTAAGTCTAGTGAGCGATGCCTTTTCAATAACCTCAATAAAAGATTACGCTTATTATTTACATCATTTGAGTTAGGGTCTCGATGCTCTTTACCTGAATACCCAAACGGATTCCGTACTCCATCAAGAAAGGTTTGTACTGACTTACAGCTAGCAATGTTGTCCGAAAAAGGTTTCTCCCGTGAACTAGACGCCGCTGCCCGGCCATAATCCTTGTCACGCTTATCCGTTGCTTCAATAACTGTGTCGAGTTCTTGAAAGGATGAATTGGGACTCAGTGTCTCAGCCGTACGTTGGTCTCCTACGTTAATACGTTCGTTTTGATTGGCTTTGGAAACCAAAATCTTCAAAGAACTCTGTATATCCAGAAGAGTTGCAGTTAAAAGTTCACTAAAAGTGGTAGCCGCCGAAGTCGGCGTACTATGAACTGATAAATTCAAAAGTTCATCATCTCCTACTTCAGACATCGCTCCAAAAAGGCACCAAATAAAATGTACGAAGCACAAAACCAAGTAAATAAAGTCACAGTCAAAGCACGAGATGAGAAGCAAAGGTGCAATAGCGTAGTCAAATGTTTAATACCCGCTTTCGTCACAAGACTTCTTCAGAATGCAACAAATATCCCACTTCAGAGTAGTTAAATACTAGAACAAATTACATACAAATTAATTAATTAAAAAATTAAATAATTAAACTATTAAAACCAATAAAAATGCTGTTTAGTTAACCAAAAAATAAGGAAGTATCACATACTTTATTAACATGTAATTTCCTGTATTTTAAAAAGCATTTTATATTAATGGAATCATTTAATCCAGGGAACTTGTCTGAATTAAGTTTGATTTGCCACATAGTTTCACGTTGTTCTAAAAAATTCTTAAAATCACCTGCTCTTAGGTCAGAATGCACTACATCCAAAACAGAAAATAAAATTTTTTTATGTGTGTTGCACGTAACTGAGTGTTTATAGAGAGCATTATTTTCATCCTTAGTCTTAATACTGTATATATGCTCCCTAATTCTGGTTTTAAGACTATGGGTGGTCATTCCAATATAAAATGCAAAGCAGCCAGAACATTGGCTAATGTAAACAACCCCCTTTGAATTGCAATCAACATAGCCAGGAACCTTAAAGGTATTATCAATAGTTTCAATTTTGATATAAGGTCCCTCAGATATGAACCTGCACATGTTGCAACTATGGCAGCAGTGCATCCCTGTCTTATTGGTGTGTGCTTTGTATTCAACCTGAATGTTGTTTTCCAAAATTCTTTTTAAGTTATGGTGGTTTCTAAAAACAAACGAAGGACCTTTACCCACTGTTTTTCTAATATCTTCGTTGCCATTAATAATCTTCCAATTGTCAATGACTACCTGTCTAATCAGTGCTCCATCAGAACTAATGTCCAAAGAGCACATAACATGTGTATTGATTTCTTTTCCTTTGTCTAATTTACTAAGGCCTCTATCTTTTAGAATAGGAAAGTCCATTAAGGGTTTGAAAGTGCATGAACGTCTCCTTAGAATCTCATCTCTTGTTAAAATTAGTTGATCAATTTCATACCCCCTATTTGCAAATAAAGAAATAATAATTCTAAATTCATTAAGTAGGTCACTATGCCTGGATGTCATCCGACTAGCTCGTATGAACTGACCACGGGGAATGTTCTTAATAACATGCCCGGGATGGTTACTTGAATGGTGTAAATACCCATTTGTGAATGTCTCTTTACGGTGGATTCTACTGTGTAACCTTAAATCTTTGTCATCCCAATACAATAATACATCCAAAAAGTTGACGCACAATCCTATACAACCCTTGGTGAATTTCAAGAATTCCGAAGATGAATTAATTTCCAAAAACAACTCATTAACTGTAGTTGAATCACCTTCAATAACAAAAAATAAATCGTCAATAAAATGGCAGTAAAACCTGATGTTAAATTTTTGGTTCAAATTAGGCATAACCTCGGACTCCCACCAGGCCATGACTAGATTGGCAAAAGCTGGAGCAGCCGATGAACCCATGGCCACCCCCTTCTTTTGTCTATAGTACTTATCGCCAAAAAGAAAACAATTGTTTTCCAAAATTAATTCTAAAAATAGCCTGAAGAACCTGAAATCTCTTTGCAAGGATTTCAGGTTCATGAAGAGCGATAAAGGGGGCAATATTGTAGTTATGAGCCAAAAGGCATACCATATTAAAATGTTAGAGATTATTAACAACAGCGAAGAGTATGAGACTATTAGTCTTTATGATTTTAATCGTAGAGTGCGTTTCGTACATTCTGAATTGTATGGTTTATTCATGACAGGAGACATCACTCGTGAAGTCTATGATTTTTGTGTGGTTGTTGAGCCACGTATGGGGGTGATTTTTGGAATACCCAAAACCCACAAAAACACTGTCAATCCCCCTTTAAGGCCTATTGTTTCCTGTCCACATTCAGTAACTGAGGGTATCTCTTTGGTAATTGATGCCATCTTGGGTCCTATTTTAGGTGATGAAATTTCATTCATCAGGGATTCCTGGCATTTTTTAAGCAGATTTGGAACTTTTTTGCAGGATTGTGGTTTTGATCCTTTAAAACATATCATTTTTACTGTTGATGTTATTTCCTTGTATACGTGTATTCCTCACACGACAGGAATTGAAGCGGTTTGTGATTTTTTATTCAAGAAAAATGGTAGATTTACCACTGGTGTCATCTCTACAATCAGGCTATTTTTAGAATTAATTTTGGAAAACAATTGTTTTCTTTTTGGCGATAAGTACTATAGACAAAAGAAGGGGGTGGCCATGGGTTCATCGGCTGCTCCAGCTTTTGCCAATCTAGTCATGGCCTGGTGGGAGTCCGAGGTTATGCCTAATTTGAACCAAAAATTTAACATCAGGTTTTACTGCCGTTTTATTGACGATTTATTTTTTGTTATTGAAGGTGATTCAACTACAGTTAATGAGTTGTTTTTGGACATTAATTCATCTTCGGAATTCTTGAAATTCACCAAGGGTTGTATAGGATTGTGCGTCAACTTTTTGGATGTATTATTGTATTGGGATGACAAAGATTTAAGGTTACACAGTAGAATCCACCGTAAAGAGACATTCACAAATGGGTATTTACACCATTCAAGTAACCATCCTGGGCATGTTATTAAGAACATTCCCCGTGGTCAGTTCATACGAGCTAGTCGGATGACATCCAAGCATAGTGACCTACTTAATGAATTTAGAATTATTATTTCTTTATTTGCAAATAGGGGGTATGAAATTGATCAACTAATTTTAACAAGAGATGAGATTCTAAGGAGACGTTCATGCACTTTCAAACCCTTAATGGACTTTCCTATTCTAACAGATAGAGGCCTTAGTAAATTAGACAAAGGAAAAGAAATCAATACACATGTTATCTGCTCTTTGGACATTAGTTCTGATGGAGCACTGATTAGACAGGTAGTCATTGACAACTGGAAGATTATTAATGGCAACGAAGATATTAGAAAAACAGTGGGTAAAGGTCCTTCGTTTGTTTTTAGAAACCACCATAACTTAAAAAGAATTTTGGAAAACAACATTCAGGTTGAATCCAAAGCACACACCAATAAGACAGGGATGCACTGCTGCCATAGTTGCAACATGTGCAGGTTCATATCTGAGGGACCTTATATCAAAATTGAAACTATTGATAATACCTTTAAGGTTCCTGGCTATGTTGATTGCAATTCAAAGGGGGTTGTTTACATTAGCCAATGTTCTGGCTGCTTTGCATTTTATATTGGAATGACCACCCGTAGTCTTAAAACCAGAATTAGGGAGCATATATACAGTATTAAGACTAAGGATGAAAATAATGCTCTCTATAAACACTCAGTTACGTGCAACACACATAAAAAATTTTTATTTTCTGTTTTGGATGTAGTGCATTCTGACCTAAGAGCAGGTGATTTTAAGAATTTTTTAGAACAACGTGAAACTATGTGGCAAATTAAACTTAATTCAGACAAGTTCCCTGGATTAAATGATTCCATTAATATAAAATGCTTTTTAAAATACAGGAAATTACATGTTAATAAAGTATGTGATACTTCCTTATTTTTTGGTTAACTAAACAGCATTTTTATTGGTTTTAATAGTTTAATTATTTAATTTTTTAATTAATTAATTTGTATGTAATTTGTTCTAGTATTTAAGTACTCTGAAGTGGGATATTTGTTGCATTCTGAAGAAGTCTTGTGACGAAAGCGGGTATTAAACATTTGACTACGCTATTGCACCTTTGCTTCTCATCTCGTGCTTTGACTGTGACTTTATTTACTTGGTTTTGTGCTTCGTACATTTTATAAAATGGGAGGAAACTTACATCTTGAATTCAAAATTTAACTCATGCTGGACACTATATCTAAGGTTTTTAGATGACATAGTTATTTTTTGGGTAGCCAGTAGTGAGACATTTGAAGAATTTATTGGATACATTAGTCAAACAACAGACTTTCTCAAATTCACCTATAAAACGTCATACGACACCATACAATATCTTTATCTAGAAATATATAAAGTGGATAATAAGTTAGAATCTAGGATTTACAGAAAACCTACGTTTTGCAATTCCTTTCTTCACTTTAAAAGTGCTCACCCTTCACATTGCAAGAGAAACATAGTGAAGGGATAATTTGTAAGGGGGTGTCGTATGACTAGTTCTGACAGTGATTTTATAGTAGAATGTAATTATTTGGAAAAAATGTTTATTGAAAGGGGTTACCCTAAGGAATTTGTTGAAAATATTAGGTTAGAGATCGAAAGTGTTAGAAAAAATAAATTCAAGCCCATTAAAGGGGATAGAAATACTAGTGATAATGGTAATATTGTAATAGAAAAGGAAGAGTTGAATGCTACCAATAATTACCAACAGGCACTAGTCTTAGAATATAATGTAATAAATAATAATATAAGAAGAGTATTTCAGAAAGAATGGGATAGATTTGTTTCCCTTACTGATTTGGAAGGTATTTCTAGACTACCTTCTAAGGTAGTGTACAAAAATTCATGTAGTATAAAGAATATTTTAGAGAATAAAGACAAAAAGAAAATTTACAAAGGGGGTAAATCAAGATTAGGCACATACATGTGTGGACATTGTAATCAGTGTGAATATATTATGAACACCGATGAGATTTACCTTAAGAGTAGAAAAAGGTGGATAAAGGGTAATGGGTATTATAATTGTGAATCAAAGGGGTTAGTATATTTAGCTGTCTGCCACAAATGCAATTCTTTTTATGTGGAGAAAATAGAAAGGACCCTAAAAAGAAGAATATATGAACATGTCTATGACATGTCCAAGGATAAAGAAATAATGCCTTATTCAAACATTCCAAGGAATGTGATGGGTGTAAATTTTTCTTTATGGTACTTGAACAAATTAATAATGATATAAGGGGTGGCCCATGGGAGGAAAAAATAGAATATAGACAATTATGGTGGCACGTAACCCTGGAATCAGGGAAAAGTCCAGGGTTAAATTATTATATTTCTATTTTGCCACTTTTAAAACTAAGGGCTGCCAAACTTTGAATTATGTTTAATGAATGCAATATATATATTCTCTGACAGAAGGTGGCATTGTTGCCTATAATTTCAAAGTAAAAGGAATTAAATAACCAATTCATGCAATATGTAATTTTAAACATATTTTTATAGTATTTAAAGTGGAAATTTTTATTTATTGTAAATTGAAATATTATGTATTGGTGTTATATTTTATCACTCATTTTATCTTGGTTATATAGAATGGGAAAGAAAGTGAATACAAATTTATATGATGGGAATGGAAGAATGTCTGAATATTCATGAGTCTATTTAAATATTTAAACAGAGCATTGGTTTATTTTAAATTGGAATTTTGAATTCATTGGTTCTTGGGTTTTAGAGACATTATAAAAACATTTTTAGTGAGTTGGAGAACACACATCTGAAGAAGTCTGATCATTTTGGACGAAAACGCGAATTGTTAATTTAAGGCGTTTATGGTATTTTAACTGCAGTTTCTATAATAAAGTACGAGTGTCTAAACTCTATCTCATCCATTTCTTTCACCAGTGGCACCCTTTCTGTTGTTATTAGTTTATTACCTGGGAGTGCTACCTGCATTTTTTTCTGAACTGGGACTATGTTACAGCTACTAGCTACACTATTTTAGGCAGAAAACACTACAGAAATGTTTGTCACAGCAGAAAAACAGGAGTGAGACACTAAATAAAAGTTTTAAACAGATAAAGGAGCAAGGAGACTCTAGAGAATGCTTTTAAGGACAAACAAATCAATTATATGATACACTCCTTGGCAGGAAATCAGAACAAACAAACAGATGCTTAACAAATGGAGAAAATTTCCAGTTAATACCTTTCACACAGTGAAACTAGCTAAAAAAGCTTTACAAACAGTGTGACAGTAACTAAAGTGATTTAACAGGCCCTGTAATGCAGACAATTTCAGTATGATAGTGCAGATTACCTTATAGCAATAAAATACAGTAAAAAATAATAGACAGCAGACAAGAAAAAATGCTATAAATGGTTAGAATAAGCAATAACTTGTAAAATAAGCAAAAAAACAGGATACTTATTGTTATATATCACAGATCAGAGTTGTGGTCAGTGCCCCTCCTCCATTCTGTATTGCACGTCTTCATACAACAGACAGTGCCCC
>NC_056731.1:766404310-766452475 GCF_019279795.1 Protopterus annectens | reverse complement strand
ATTTAACCTCATTCCGTCTCTGCATATATTGTTCCCACAATTCCCATTTTTTCCTGTGAAGTTTGCTCCTTCCCTTTTCTAAAGTTCCCAATCCCAGATGTTTTATCTCTGTTAATATATTCACTACTCCTAGTAAAGTTGGTCTAGACTTTGATTTCCATTTTCTAGTAATTGCTTTTTGGCACCCACCATAATTAGACTCAGCAGGGCTTTACTATGTCTAGGCAATTCCGATTCTGTATCATGACTCAAAAAAAATCATCTCCCCAGTCAATCCAATCTGCCCACCCAGCATCTCTGACAGAGCAGTCTGTAGGGAATCTCTAAAGTCTGCTAGCTCGTTACACTCCCAAAACATATGCCCCCAGCCATCTCTTTCTTGCCCATCACACCTCCAACATTTGCTGTCTACCTGAGGAAAAATTCTTTGGAGTCTACTTGGGGTATAAAAATACCTATGTAAACACTTCCAGGCAAAGACTTTCTAGACTTTGTTGCATATTTTGGAGATATACATATATCCCCCCATTGTCGCTTTCTGAATTGCTTATTCAATCTCTCTTCCCAGTCCTTTCTAAGCTCCTCTGATT
The DNA here is from genome assembly GCF_019279795.1 of Protopterus annectens. NCBI lineage: Eukaryota > Metazoa > Chordata > Ceratodontiformes > Protopteridae > Protopterus > Protopterus annectens. Next base: position 766,451,885 of record NC_056731.1, on the reverse strand, counting down.
GATTCTTATAATTATCATGCAATATTTTACATGCTTTACTAATTATTCCTTTTTTAATGTCAGCTTCAGTGCTAGATTCTATTAAAAACTCTACCAGTGCTGGTCTTTGATTTAGGACCCCCTATTTCTTTCTCTTTGCCTGTACTCTGATATCAATCCTTGATAGGGAATTGCGAACATTGTTCTTGTCAGCATGTCTCCATGTGGCTCACAAGGATGCTGTTTTCCTTTCTAGTGATCCGAAATATATCACCACATGCATGCTTTGATGTTTCCCACAGTTCAAAGAACTTCCCAGATAAAAATAATCTTTCTGTAGTTTCTCTCTCTCATCTTTCTCTGAGCATTAGCATAGCTGCAGTACTTTGATTCAGTTTGGTTCAGGCGAAATCTTTTCTTAGTATTGCGTGCATATTAAAAAAAGTGATGTGCAGTATGTGTGTTGCTTTCCCTTCTGACTGTCAGAACTGATATTAAGGTGCATTGTCAAATGTTTGCCTCTATTAATGTATTCTGATTTAACCCAGTAACATTTACTTTCTGTTCATGGAGCTAATTAAGCAAGCAGTATGTTAAGGGAAGACCCACATTATTGATATGTACTTCTTTTCCTGCAGCCTAAAAATGTAATTTTTCAGAACCACTCAAGAATAGGAGTACTCACATTAATTCAACATATTATTTTTTACTTTAATGATTATCAGGACTATATTTTCCACTGGATATGTCACAAGTCATAAGTTTCCTACTTTCAGCTGGAAACATGACAGCCTGTGATATTATCTCAAATTCAAAACTCAGTTTAGCTAAATAATAATAATATCTTAAGGTTCAGGTAAGTTATATATACCACAAACTGCCTGTATGCGGTAGGTAATTACTGCCTGCTAAGTTTATAATAAGAGTTTATTCTCATTTTTGTCTGTATTTTGATTTAATATCTCTGTAATCTGTACAACTGTTTTTCTCCATCCACCCTCCCACTTCTTGTTTTGGTCTTTTTGTCTTGATGGCTTTGAGATGCCCGCCTCTGGTATTAAGTTGATACTGGACACTCCCGCCCAGTCACATTACATCAGCTCAATCTACTGTTAACAGTGAGAACCTAGCAAAGGCCCACCCCTTTAACTTCTGCATATTGAATTATTTCATTATCTTCTGCCTCTTCACTTCCTACTTAAAAAAAAAAAAAAAAAAAACTGTTTCCTACATTTCCTGGAACAGGTGTAGCCCAGATACAGACTTGCTGTATCCTGGACTTTTTGTATGCTAGAGGTGCTCTTCAGTTTTTTCCCTCATATCTGCTAGTTCTCCGCTCTCCTGCACTTTTATTAGCCTATTAGTGTAGCACTTTAAACTACTCCCGGTGCCAGAAAGTCTGCTCTTCATACTTTCCCTTAGAACTAGCTGGTTTGTCAGTAGTAGCACTAAAATCTGAATCTCTGTGACTAGCACTTGCTATAAAACCTGCTGGAAAGCACTAGGAAGCCTTAAAATGATACAAGCACTCAACTCTCCTTGTTAATAAGGAGAAATTAATCATAGGCTCTAAACAGCCTATAATTGCAAAGTACCTTGCCAAGGTAATGGAAAACACCTCTTGTACTTTACAAAAGAAACACTGAACCAGGCATGTCCAACTGACAGCTTCCGGTGATTTCTCCTGTCCACCTGGTGAATCTGGGCATGCTGGAGCAATGCAGCAATTGCCTCACGTACACAGACAATCCTCTCCTCTTACCACACAACACTACAACCTGCAAAAGATGCACTTACATAGCCAAACTCTCCACCCAAGATTGTGCTAGTCAGTCAAGAGGAGAAGGTTAACACCTGCACTACACCTCAAGCAACACATAGCCCTTCAAAACTCACGCCTCCAACATCCACACTTAGTAACACTAAACCCATTTATGGGGAGGCCCTTAACATTAACCTGCCCAAGCAGCAAGGACCTCTGAAGCTGAAATGCAAACAAACACAAGTCACAACCAAAGTGTCACATAGCTCACAACACCAGTGTGCCACCCAACAACAGCCCCTAAGGCAAGATAATGTGCCCAACACTTTAGTCATAGGTGACTCTATAGTCAGGCACACTGATTTCCCACTCACCAGGCTGAACAAGGAGAAAATTACAGTCAGCTGCCTGTCGGGTGCCAGGATCCGCCACATCACGCATGCACTCAAGTCACTCCACAACAAGTACAAATATGACTCTGTCATTGTCCATGTTGGAGTGAATGACTTGAGATGTACATCCTTGGACTACATGGAAAGAGACAAGGAAGAACTCTTAGATCATGTGGCACAGGCAGGTATGACCGTAGCCCTGAGTAGCATCCTGCCTTCACCCAGAATGATACCACAGTATAAGGACAAAATGACTGACTACAACAATTGGCTAAGTTTCTGGTGTCATTCAAAGGGGATCCAGTATCTGTCTGCCTGGGATGATATGATCGACAGACCACGATGCTTTGCCAGAGATGGTCTGCACCTGTCACCCCTGGGATTCAGGTTACTGCTAAGGCTCTTGCCACCCCTATAGTGCCATTTTAGGGAAGGATCAAAGGTCAAAACCACCACCATAACAGATATAAGCATGCAAAATCTAAAGGTAATGCTACTCAATGCTAGAAGTGTGAACCTCAAAATGCACTCTCTCGAGGCACTTATAAAAATGGAGAACATCGATATCTGTGCAGTAACTGAGACCTGGTTCAAGGCTCCAGAAAGCACCCCTGCAATACCAGGCTACAGCTCTTACCACACTTTTTGGCCACCAAACCAGGACCGAAACACTAAAGGCGGAGGAGTGTCCATATTCACCAAGGATATTCACACCTCCAGGCTAGTTGCCCAACACAATGCATCTGAAATTCTACAGGTACAACTAATACTAGGTACAACTACAATCTAAATTGTATCTTACAACAGATCCCCCACCATACCCCAAGATTCTCACTACACCTTTCTAAACATACTGGAAAATATTAAGATACAACCAAACACCCTAACACTGGGTGATTTCAACTACCCTGCCATTAATTGGGAAAACTATTCGGGCACCAACACCTTAGCCCAACGGTTCTTGGAATTCATAAATTCCAATGCCCTGGATCAACTAATCTATAGTCCCACCAGGGGCTCAAATATCTTAGACCTGGTCATTATCAACATGGGATATCGATACTCCACACCAGTGGTCACCCCCTCGTTGGTCAGGTCTGACCATAAGCTAATCACCCTTGAAGTCCACATTTCACCCACACCCCCAGTTGGGAAAACCTCCATAAAAAACTTCTCCAAAGCTAACTTCATGTTACTCAAGTCAGAAGTGGCAAACTTCATGACACCCATGCAGACGGGAACTGAAAGTTCAACTGCCGAATCCTACACTAAGGCACTGTATGAGCACATCCACTCATGCATGAATCGTGCCATTCCAAATAGAACCAAGATGCTCTCCTCCAAAAAAAGAAGCCAATCTGGTGGTCCCCTGCCATAAACAAACTATACACCAGAAGGAAGAAACTTGCAGAAAATAGGAAAATCCCAGGATGCAAAATACTCCCTTACCAGCCTCAGTAAGAAGCTGAGATCCCTCATAAAATCCTCCAAAGCTAATTATGAAAATAAAATTGGCAAAGATTCCAAGGACAACCACAAGGCATTCTATAGCTATGTCAAGAATCTAAATGGCAATGTTCAGATCTGTTCTGAGCTACAACAGAATGGCATTAAATATACTGATCCCAAGGATATTGCCAATATCCTGGCAGATCGATTCAGTGCCAACTTCACCCCCCTCTCACCCCCTAAAGGGCCCAGCTCAATACCAAACGATTGCCAAATTCCAGTAATCACGGCCACACAGTTAAAAAACACACTCTCCAAAGCTAAGAATACAGCATCCATAGGACCAAACAACATCCTGGGCTGTATACTACATGAACTACAAAATGAACTGGCACCTCACCTAAGTGTCATGTTTAATCATAGCCTCACCTCAGGCTTCATGCCCAGTGAGTGGCACACAGCTACTGTTTTCTCACTCCACAAGGGGGGATCCACCTTGGATCCTGGGAACTATCGTCCCATCAGTCTGATGAGCCTGATCTGCAAAGCCATGGAATGCATTATCATGGAACTTATAAACAAAGACAATGGCAACCTTCAAACACTGGACCCCACCCAGTTTGGTTTTGTAAAGGGCCGATCTTGTCTCCTCAACCTGATTGACTTCTTTGAATCAGTATCCAGAGCCGTGGATGAGGGCAAGGTGGTCCACACAGCCTATCTGGACCTCATCAAGGCCTTCGACACCATCCCCCACTCTGGAATCATAGATAAACTTACTAAGCTGGGCATTAATCCCTATATCACTTGATGGGTTGCCAACTGGCTTACTGACAGAACCCAAACTGTAAAAGTAGCCAACTCAAAATCCAGCTCCAGACAAGTGACAAGTGGAGTACCTAAGGGTTCAGTCCTGTGACCGTTCTTGTTTGGCATCTACTTCTCTGAAGTACAGGCCAGCACTAAGGGACTTTGGCTAACAAAGTTCGCAGATGACTGCAAACTGGGAGCCATTAATAAATCCCCAAATGATGTGGTTATTCTACAAAATGGCCTTACAGAAACAGATGCTTGGTTCCAGAGCCATGGGCTCAAGCTCAATGCCAAGAAATGTATAGTTATCCCCCTTGGGAAAAAACATCTACCCATGAATTACCACATAAGTGGCAGTACACTAAACACCAAAAGTGTGATAAGGGATTTAGGGACACAAGTGGACAGTGGTCTCACCTTTGATAACCACATCACCACAACAGTCAGGAAATCCTTCTATGTGGCACACCTCATCATTAAGGGCTTTTCATCCAGAAAAAGGTCATTGTCCCACTGTACTCATCCCTCATTAGACCCATTATAGAGTACAATGCCCCATTTGGTATGTACCTCACAAGACATCTGCAACAACTAGAAAGGCCACAGAAATTCCTCAATAAAAGAATCACAAGCCTAAAGCAGATGCCCTATACTGACTGTCTAAAAAACCTCCAGCTATACTCTGTCGCATATCGCCTGCTCAGAGGTGATCTCTGCTTAACATACAAGGCCATGTCAAACCCAGAGCTGTTGGACATGCTACACTTAAAGAAATCCCACTCTCTTACAGCCACACGCTCCAGGGATCTAAACCTGGTCATTACAATGACAAAGCATGCTGGAGGGATAGGTTCCTGACCCAGAAACTCTACATACTCTGGAATAGACTGTCCATACATGTCAAGTTAAGCGCCTCTTTGGCCCTCTTCAAAAAGAACCTTGGCGATTGGATGGGAGATAGGAAATTCACCCCAGGGATCACGTCAATCCCCCTGTTAGACAGGGGACCAGGGAAGTAATAGCAAGAGAATTGTTATGGCTATGCTTGTATAGGCCCTAGGGCAGATAGCCTAGTACCAACCTGTGAACCTATGAACCCAGTCATTCAATATAATATGCTAGTATGATTATTAAATGAAACAGGTTATTTTTTTATATCTGGCACAACTCACAGATTAATGTTTTATTTACTCAGCAATGTGTTTCTGGGAAGGCAGAAGTTCTGTAATCTAAACCTAGGAGACAGTTCCACAATTGTGCTGTTAGATATCCATCTGTTATGGCACTGATACAGGAACCGAAGTGCTGGGTAGGCAGAACCATAACATACAGTCCCCGGGATTCATGAAGCTTGTGCCAGGTGCAGGCGTAGCGTTGGCATTCCAACACCAAATATGGCCGGTGAGCGATCCAGATACAAGCTGTTTCCATGTGCATGACCTGCGTACGCTACGCCCGCACAGCTCCCGGCCCCTATATGCTAATTACCCCAATTGCAGCAGTGTAGCATGCAAATGAAGGTATTTAGTGATCCAGGAAGTGGTGCAAGCTTAGTGTAAGCATGCAGAAATGTAAACCATAAAAAAAGGTTTACATTTTTGCAAACATAAAATCAGAGCCATGACAGCTGACCAAACACATGTATTATATCATTAATATATGCCAATGGCTAAATATATAGCCATTAGCATAAAAAAAATGTACAAAATATAAAAAGAACATTTAATTTCATTTTTCGCACTATCGCGAAGTTTAAGCACAGGGCAGCGGCACGCAAACCAGATCGCAATAAAAATAGAAAAATATAGAATAAAACTGCAATGTAACACATATGATTTTCCCATAATAGTCAATGGCAGGCATGTTACACCACACCATGGTGCAAGGGTTGCTAAGGGGCTGTGACAGTGTTTTGCGTGGTAGCTAGGAATTAGTAGGCAATGCCATGCAAATGAGAGGAGTAATAGTGAATCACAGATTCCCCGCTGGTGTAAGGATGCACCTCACAGCATAGCGTTATAACACCGAGGTGTGCCCTTGAGAGAGAAATTACATCAAGAGAGGGGTGTGTCACCTTTGCTGTGAGCAAATTGGAGCATTGCTAATCCGGTGTCCCATAGCTAAGCAAAGCTGCTGGAAAGGGGTGTGTTGAATTGGTCATAGCTTTGCTTAGCTGAGAGTACACAAGGTAACTGAGTATGCATGTGAATGGAGATTAAAACGTGCTTAAACTCGGTAAACGGGTTTGCACGGCATGCACCGGAGCTGAAACAGGAAGGATATAGGAAAAGAATAAGGAAATGCTGCAGCAGGGAAATTGGAGTACAAATGACTAATTAACATCTAGGAACCTACAGTGGGCCATTGGCAACAGCTAACAAGGCTGCAAGCAGCTACCTGCAGAACAGGAAAGGGGAGGGGCTGTACTGCAAAGAAAACAGTAAAGTCTCACAGCAGAACAAAGCAGATTTGCATTATATCATCTACAAGACACATTTTGCAACACATGACTCGGTAGGGAAAGTACAAAACAAGAAAGACGGTAGGTGGAGGCATGCCGATAATGGGAGGGGATCCTGGTATAAAAGTGGCTTAAAGGGCAACAGATTAATCAAGGCAGGCAAGCATAACTTCACACTAAAGGCCCCACATTTGCAGTACTCACTGTAAAACCCATAATTAAGATACCCTGCAGCTGGAATTGCTCATACACACCCAATGACATCAGCAGCATACATAGCACAATAGTATAAAGTGTGAAAGCACCTCACACACACTTGTGTATTCCCATACACTCTGCACCATTGGTGTATACAGACGGGGAACTTTTAATATGTACAAGTTAGGGGCTGCCATAGCTTTGATCCACCAGCATGTGTTGGAGACTGAAGGTGGTGTGCAGGATGATGCTCACAACCACCCCAGGCACCAGTGGAGGAGAAAAGTGTTCAGACCCAGGGTAACCTGCCAGGGGCTATATGATCTGGAGATAGTAGAGCATTACAGGGTGGACAGGGACACCCTACTGCAACTTCTGGAGCTGTGCAGGCCATGCCTCAGAGCCAGAACAAACAGAGGGGAACCCATCCCAGTGGATACGAAGGTATGTGTAAGCCTGAGATTACTAGCTACAGGTACCTTTCAAAGGTCAACTGGGGATATCATGGGGATCTCACAGGCATCAGCATCCAGGGTACTTCATCAGTTCCTGGATGCCATGTTACCACATGCCAATAAGCACATATACTTCCACCGAATGCAGGAGGAGTTGGCCAGCAATATGCATCTCTTCCACCTTGTGGCAGAATACCCGGAGGTACTGGGTGCAATAGACTGCACGCACATACACATCAAGTCACCACCCGGTGAGCAGGGTAGGCACTACATAAACTGCAAGGGAATCGGGATACCCCTCTATCAACTGCCAGGTTGTGTGCTATGCCCAGGGCATTATCATTGATGTGTGTGCTGGCAGCCCTGGAAGCTATCACGACTCCCACATCTGGCATGCCTCACAGCTGTATCAGGTATTTGCCAGGGGGGACACCCCATATGACCACCTGGTGGGGGATGCTGGCTATGCACTGGAACCATGGATGATGACTCCCATCTGAAATGCATACACACCCATGTAAGAACGCCATAATGAGGTACATGCACAAACCAGAATCATCATAGAGCATGTGTTTGGGATGCTTAAATCATGGTTCTGTTGCTTGGACATATCTGGGGGAGCCTTGCAGTACTCTCCAGGCATGTGTGCCCACATCTTCATAGTATGTGCCATGCTACACAATATGATCCTGTGGAAACAGCTGTAGCAGGGACAGAATGGTGGAGGCCCGCACAGCCCACCACCATTGCCAAGGGCCCCACAGGCACAGAGGTACTCAGACCACGAACACCCTGAGCCACCCCAGTAGGCAGATGGAGGTGTGCCCAGTATGCCCATGCCTTGGCAAGGAGGGAATGTATAGCACACACACTGACAGTGTAGGCACTAGGGACTGACACCTTTCTCCACCTGCACACACAGTAAAAATGGGTGGCACACGCACAAGACTACCTGAAAATTGTCATGTATAGGCAATCTACAGTGTGCATCCAACATAGGCAGCCCTCAACTATTGCACACACAACTGCTATTGGCACAAGGTAAGTCAACACCTGAACAATAAATTAAGCTATCAGCATGTGCTGATATTGTATGTATAGATTCATAGGTTCATAGGTAGGTACTTGGCTAACTGCCTGAGTGCATTCATAAGCCTAGCCAAAATTTGTCAGCTTTTGCCACCCCATCGATTAATTAACTGTCCCTCTGTGGAGCAGAGCCAATGGCAGGATCCCTGGGGTGTATCTACTGTTCCCCATCCACTCTTCAAGGTTGCTCATGAGGAGTGTTAGTGAGGTGCTCTGTATAATGTAATTAGGGATGTAGTTTCAAAGCATGGGGAGTTTCTGTGACAGGACTCTGTCCCTCCAGCATCTTCTAGTTATTGTTGTGGCAAGGTTTAGCTCATTACAGAGTGTGGCTCACTGTGACACGGATTCCCATAGGTGGAGCATATCCATTAAGCCTGAGTTGGGCATGGCTTTGTTGGCAAGCAGAGATCATCTCTGAGTAAACGAGATGCCATTGAGTAAAGTAGGAGTTTATTCAGTCTGGTTGCATAGGACATATGTTTGAGGCCAGTAATCCTTTTGGCGAGGTATGTTCATGGACCTTCCAGCTGTTGAAAGTGTCTTCTTAGGTACATCCCAAATGGGTTATTATACTTTATGATGGGACTGATAAGTGATGAGTAAAGGGGCACTATAACCTCAGTATGTCTAGATGTGAACCCTTTAGTAATCGGATAGCCTACATAGAAGGATGTCCTAACTACTCTGGAGATATGATTGTCAAAGGAGAGATCACCATCTGCCTTAGTCCCCAGATACCCTATTACCTCGTCTATATTAAAGTGGCTGCCACTTACGTGCTAATATGTGGGTGTTTAGTTTTCCAAAATGGAATGACCATGCAGTTTGTGGCACTTAGCTGTAGTCCATGACATTGACACCCTGTGTCGGTCTCTGTGAGGCCCCTTGAAGGATGTCTGTGTCAGCTGGACTGTCAATTATGGCTCCCAGTTTGCAGTCATTGCCAAACATGGTCTGCCGTAGTCCACCTGTGTTTGCCTGTACCTCTGATAAGTATATGCCAAACATTAGGGGTCCCAGGACTGAGTCCTGTGGGACACCAGTTGTGACTGGTTAAGAGTTGGACCTGGAGGCTGCTAATCTTACCATGTGGGTTCTGTGTGTAAGCCTGTTGGCAACCCATCCTGTGATGTATGGGTTTATGTACAGGCTGGTGAGGTTATCAATAATACCTGAGTGAGGAATGGTGTCAAAAGCCTTGGTGAGGTCCAGGTAGTAAGTGTGAACCACCTCTCCCCTCATCTAATGTCTTGTTGACTGTCTGTAAGATGTCAAACAGGTTCAGTAGGCATGATCTGCACTCAGCCAAGCTGACCAGGGTTGGGTCAAGTGTTTGGAGGTTATCAATGCCGTTGTCAGACCAGGCTAGTCAGGCTTATGGGGTGGTAGGTACCATGGTCAGTTGTGTTTCCACCTTGATGGAGTGGAATAACCATTGCTATGCACCATTGTATGGGCATGCAGCCTGTGTAGAGGCTGAGGTTGAAAAGCTTAATTAGGTGAGGGTTAGTTTGTCCTGTAGTGTTTGCAAGATGCAGTCTGGAACACCATCTGCCTCCACTGATGCTGTGTTTTGCCATCTGAGGGGGCCATTTCCACCTGTGTGTCTCTGATGTCTGGGATACTGTACTTTCTGGGTATTGTTGTGGGCTCTTTAGGGGGTGAAGTTTGCACTGAATGTATCTGCAAGGATGTTGGCGATATCAGTAGGGTCAGTATATTTTGTGCTATATTGCACTGGCATAGTGCAAATCTGTGTGTTACCACTTAGATCCTTGATATAGCCAAAGAAGGCTTTGTGGTTATCTTTCGAATCCCTGCCTATTTTCCTGTTGATGTTAGCCTTGGATGATTTCATGAGGGACCTAAGTTTCTTACTAATACTGGTCACGGATGTCTGCCCTTCTTGGGTGTTGCTGTTTTTCTGGACTACTGTCCTACTTCTGTTGTATAGCCTGTTTATTGTAGGGGTCCACCAGACTGGTGTCCTTGTCTAGGAGGAGCGAGTCTTGGTTTACCAGTGATGGCACAATCCATACATCCTTATAGGTGCTTATAGAGTGCATTTGTAAATCTTTCTGTATCTTGAGCTGTGTTTTCCCTTAGCGTGGGGGCTGTGAAACCTCCCACTTCTGTCTTTAGTATTGTGAATTTAGCTGTAGAAAAGGTATTCACTGTGGTTTCCTTGGGTGGGGGAGATGGTTGGGTGTGGAAATCATCAGTGAAAAGTCCATGGTCAGATCTAAGCAGTGACCGGTTTACCTCTGCTGTGGTGCACCTGTCACCCATGTTGGTGATTACCACTTCTAGTATGTTTCCACCTCTCGTTAGGGAGTTTACCCATCTGACACAGGGCATATAAGGTGATAAATTCCAGGAAGCGCTGGGCCTGGAAGTGAGTACTCGAGTATGTTTCCCAATTAATGGTAGGGTAGTTGACATCGACCAATACCACGGTGTTCAGTAGGACTGTCATGTTTTCCACTATCTCCAGGTAGGAGGAGTGGTGGTCCTGGGTCATGGAGGGTGATCTGTAGCAGGCTACAATTTGCATTGCAGTTGTGGCTGATGTTAGCTCCACATGGATGATCTCAGAGGTATCATGCTGCCCCACTAACCTGGAGGTGTAGGTTTCCCTGATGAATATGGATACACCCCCCCCCCTCCATGTCTGTGTCAGTCCATGTTCTGTGGCCAAAATGTGTGGCATGGATTGTAGTCCGGTAGTGCTGGTGTGCTCTCAGGAGCCTTAAAATACATCTCAGTTACTGCACAGATGTCGACGTTGTCCATACAGAGGAGTGCTGTGAGTGCGTGCATGTTGTGATTACAACCCCTGGCATTGAGTAGCATAACCCTCAATGATTCTGCTATTGTGCTGTTTATGGGGGTGGGAATCACCTTTGAGACTTGCCTAAAAAAGGCACCATGGGGGCGCCAATAGCCTTGGCCAGTATTCCAAAGCCTAAGTCTGACACATGCAAGCCAGTATGGTATTGTTGCATGCATGTTACCCATCTGTGCTTGTTTCTCATCTTTCCTGTAGGTAATCTACTGGTAAGCAATAGAAAGCCTTAAACTTATACAAGTCTTCTAGCTTCCAAGATAGGCTTTTGGAGTGATTAAGCATCAGTGTTCTGTATGTTCTTGCTGTACTTAACTGTTTTCTGACTACATGGTAATTTTTCACTGTATATTGTGATCTGAAAGCTCTGTTTATTCACATATTATGTCTGTGATGGCCTGCACTTTAGAGGTTCACAGATAGGTAATAGGCTATCTGCCCAAGGGCATTTAGAAGCATAGCTACAGTGTGTTGGCTTTCCCCACACCATTGATGAAGTAACTGAGCCTCTGTCAAGCATAGTCAATGAAGTGATTCCAGGCAGAGTTGCTGGAAGTTGTTGAGGACTGGGGTAGCGGAAAGTGATAGGGGTACTTAGTGATCTAAAGAGGGAATGTTAATGTGAAACATCAACACCATTCAATTTCCCCAACAGGTCTTGCAGCTATAAAACTGGAGGGGCTCCCCCACCCCCTGGCTGTATGGTTCTGGGACACATGATCCCAGGGGTGTATATTATGTTGCCCATTCACACATCAAGGTTTCTCATGAAGTGTGTCAGTGAGGGGCTATGCCTAATGTAGTTAGGAATTTAATTTATAGTCTCTCATTTCATTTATGTTTTTATTTCAAGAGTAAGTGAAGCTCAGTGGGTTTGGGCACCTCCACCCTTTGCTTAGCCTAGCTTACACATAGAAATCATCTAAATAGGAAATAGGCAGAAGCAACGTTAATGTCAATAGTGTAATAGTTGCAGCATTTGCATAGTATCTGTGCATTCCTGGTTCAAATCCCAATAAAGTCAGAGATGTTTTTCATTTTAAAAAGTATACCTTATATACCCATGTGTGCTGTGTGCTGGAGGGTAAAGTCAACAGAGAATGTAATGTTATGTAAGCACATAGTGAGATGTTACTTCACTGAAATGTATATATCCTGAGTAGTTAGCAGATGTGGCCATGTGTGCGCGCACAGGTTATAAGTTTTAAAGTTTGTTGAACTGCTGCTTTAATGTCACACAAACACTTTTAAACATGCTTACAACTGCTTAAATGAGCCTTATTCTGGAGTAAAACACATTTTTAAAGCATCGCAGGTGGTGAACCCTGGACCACACACACAATAGTCATGGGACTTACCACTAAGCCATCTGAGCTGTATACATGTTTCATGGTCTTTAGACTACACCTTATACTATAGGCATTCCACAGTACTGACCACAAATGGGACAGTCGCTTTGTGTACATATGTACAGTACATTGTAATGTACTATAGCTTGTGAATCAACATATACAAGTCTACATATGTGTAACTGTTATAAATTAATACTAAATATATATATATATATATATATATATATATATATATATATATATATATATATATATACAGTTGCATCTATAGCCATATATATAAACATCTATGAACACACTTTGTGACACAGAAGCAATCCAAAGGAATTGAAGTGTACACAAAACACATGCAGCTCTGCTATTATAACTATTAATATTAACTTAATTCACCATAGACGGGATGGTTGTTATGTATGTGGAGATTGGGGTGGGGGAGGAATGATGGGCAATGAAATTATGCATCAAGGAGAGCCTGGGTTGGATGTTCAAAAAGTGAACTGCAGGGATATACATGGAGTATGGGGACAATATAAAAAAGAAGCAAAACAAGAACCATTCTCATCCATAATACACCCTGTCAAGTCATATTGCAACACTTAATTCCACAAACATATGAATATTAACATGAATCATAGATATGTACACCAACTGATTGTCACATTTGTTTTCAGTAGTGAGGAATGCCCATAGTAAAATGTATATTCTAAACACCATAACATTTGTACATATCTCAGATGCCTTAGTGGTAAAGTCAGTGACTGTGGTGTTCATGGTCCTGGGTTCATGACCTGCAAGGGCTGCTAATTTATTTTGAAAGCCAGAATAAGGGCTGTCGAATGCAGGATGATTAAAGCACTTTTAAGCAGTTGTAAGTGGTTTTGCATGGGTTTGCGTGACAGAAAAGTGGCACTTAAACACAGTTAAATGGATAAGCGCTTCACAGGTTTAACAGACAAACCCGCTTACAACCGCTTAAATGTGCGTTAATCACATTTTCCCTACCCGTACCAGTTCTGAGAGGTAAAATAATAACCACTTCCAGGTTTAGAACCTGCAACCATGTACACCATCCTCAGAGTACCCTACCACTAAGCTACCTGAGATGTACCTATGCCAGCTGTGTATTCAGACAGGTTAAAACACAAAAGGGAGGATTGTGTGGAAATAGGACAAACCGCCATGTACCCAATGAAAGGTGTATGCTATATATATATATATATATATATATATATATATATATATATATATATATATATATATATCTAGAGAGAGAGATATACATGTCGATATATAGAGATATACATATATATGTTGATATATAGATCTATGGAGGTACATATAAACATATGCAATAATATATATTATATATCTATATCTATATCTCTATACATATATCTCTATACATATATATATATATATATATATATATATATATATATATATATATATATAAACATACACACATACATACATGTGTGTATACAGCATCTGAAGTGTTCAAATCTGAGTATAACATGGACCATAGCAATCACACATTCTGCCACCCCCAAACAATATGAACATAACATATGAAGAGTATATGGCAATACACTATTACAAATATGTTCTATGGACATGAGCCAAATAGGGTTAGTCAGCAACACAACTGCAATGACTGCAAATATCCATGACAGAAATACACAGACATCTTTCATGTAGCAAAATTTTATTACATTCAGATGTATTGCCAAAAGGATTCAAGGACTAACAATACCTGCATGCTATACAGGAAGCATTTAACAGTGCTTTAATGAATCAACCTGCAATTGCCATAGTATTAGTCCACTAAGGGATAGGTGTTCACATAGGGAAAGAACCCCTACACACATATAGAATATGTATAAAAGTAGTTCCTACACACCTGCATCTGCTATGTACACCCATCAACATCTCCCCCACACCCAAACTAATTACAACAATACATACTGTCATACCATAACCAATTATTCACCCACTGTACGACATCAGCTGAAACCTTAACATACCTGGACAGAGACACACTAACATGGCCCTATGTGAAATAGTTGCTGTTATACAATGGAACAGCTGCTGATGTTACAGGGTTTGTTTGAACTAATCCTGTTTCAGAGGGTTGAAAAGTAATTACACCAGGAAGTGTTACCAATTACTGATTATCAGCACAGTATGATACACATTTACACCAAACTAAAGATGTCTGGTGAGCACACTGTAAACCCCCTAACATTATATGCATAGCCATACAGCCGTGAGCTGGTCAAACATTCTGGCCAGACTGAAACATATGCAGAAGTATTAGGTACAGACAAACCCTGCAAAAGTAGCAATGTTCAGAAATATAACAGCAGTACTCACATGTAGACCAAATCTTCTAGGCATTACACACAATATATTTCTGTTTGTCTCCATAGAGCTGTTGCAATAGATTTTAAACAACACTTCCAGGCTGTCTTCCTCACAAGTAAGGCAAAGGGACAACGCCCAAGTGGAGTACTCAGTTATACTCCACCGTTGTCATGGTATTGGCTAAAGGAGTAGCTGCACAGCTGATGTGCATGTAATTAACTACTGTGGAACATCAATTGGTGATCAGGATAGCACATTTTACTGATCTCTAACTATAAAAGGATGCCTTGTCACACATTCAAACCATCTGTATCTACCTGCAGAATAGTACAAAATACCCAACAGAAGATCGAAACACAAACCAAAAACGATTAATATACCAGTCAATAACACCTCCAATCAGGGGTGTAGCCAGAGATTTACATTTTGTACTCAGACCTAATGTTGCTGCTTCCAGTACCCACTTGTCAGTGTAGAAATGTACTCACCCCTCAAAATACTACCCCAAGATACATGGAAAGATGTACTTTCTTTTCAACTGTTACAATTAACTGCCATACAAAGCAAGTTATTGAGATGTATTCCTTTGGCACAAGAATTGTTTGTGAACTGCTATACTGTGAATATTCATTTACTCAGTTCTAAACAGTTTGTGATTTTTAGTGTTGACATTAGCCTGAGCTGCTCAGAAAAACTGGACACATTTCAGTACAGTGAGTATGCTTACCTACATCCTTGCCTCCAATTACTAAGAAGGTACGTATAACATTTAGTATGTCTGTGTATGTAGTACCTGTTCTGTAATAATTACAGTGTAATCAATGCATACAGTGGAAATAGCTATATTGTAGCGATGTATTGTTGAGCAGTAGTAATGCTTGTAGTATTCTATGTGTGTACTGCTGTAGGTCACAAGGCAAACTCCTGATACACCACAAAGGATGATATATATATGGGCTTGGAATTCACTAGTTATTTTCCAGCCACTGTCAGTGTCAGGGTTGGTCCAACAAGTATGTGCTATAACAGGGGATAGGATATGTTGATATATTGTAACAGTAGACATATGTATGGGTGTATTAGTGAGATGAACATGTCAAAGGTGGGCTTACTGTGCAAATATGATTTGCATTGTGGGATATTGTGCCAATAACTGTGTAATGTACAGTATTTTAGGCAGATCTGTATTCCATTTTACATAGCGTTTCTGTTATGTTATGCAAACATTAGTTATGTCTATTGGTGATTACAATACTCAATAACAGGATGCATATGACTTGTATTCATCTGACAGTTTAGCAGCATGATAGCAAAGAAAATTGGAAGAGCTAGGTAACTATCCATGCACATAAGACGTGTAATATCCACCTCACTAGTATTGTTTGCAAGCAATTACAGCTGTGCATGTGTACATGTTATGCAAATGTGTAGTGACCCTTGTTACAGGGCTGGCCCAAATGGCTATGTGCACACCTACATGGAGTGGATATTGGGAGTAGAGACATACTGGCTGAACTTTCAGGTTTGTGTAACCTAACCTCTCATTGCCAACCTAACAGCTGCTTGCAGATACTGTATGTAAGGTTGTGCACAGCACTGGTAATGAAATAGGTTGCATATCATCTGTAACTCCAGTGTAACATCTGCAGTAGGAGTGTAAGATGTAGGAGACCGCTGCCCATGTGTAGTAGCTGCTTCATAGGTGATGGCTTACACTATCTGATTATATCCTGATCATGTTGATAGTGGCAGCAGAGTCTATTGAAACTTGACTCTGTTTGGGGAGTGGGTGTCCATGCCCAACAGAGCTCATGGTTCTGGTGGATATGTGAGTATATACCCAGAAAATGATACAGACCTGTTGACACTTGCATCATCTGTAATCAACTATCAGGATGTGATGTGCTCCTCAGAGGAGGATTGCTGCTAAAGGTAGCTACTATGTTTCTGTAATAGCCAGTGTTGTCACGTCCATAACACAAATATTTACTTGTGAGCATCACTGTCTAAAGCATCTTCATAAGCAATAAGTAAACTAAATACAGTACTTGGTACTTGTAGTACTGAATTCTCATACAGGCATGTTCACTAGTCAGCTACTGGTGTTTACTAATGTCAACTTTGTGTATGTGGCCATCCTGGGGGAATGTAATCTCTATGCCATGTACGCTGCCAAACCCACCTAACACCACACCCCACACATTGTCTGGGATGCAGCTACAGGGGTAAGCTGGAAGGCAGTCCAGTCTACAGCCATGACTGGACTGGACAGTCATGAGGTGTAGGTTAACACATGCATCTCATCACCACAACCAACACATACCCTTACCAGAACACAGTAAGGACACCCACACATGCCACCAGAAATCACACACATTCACAGAGACTTCTAAGTATCTGGCCAAGCAAGAGACCTCCCAAGCTGGAATAGACAGACAACAAAATACAAAACTTGTATGACATAGTTTGCATAATTGTGCCACACCTCAGAACACGTGGCCAGAAACATGCCCAACAGTACTCATTTGTGAATGCAAACTCTAGCACTATGTTACATACCAAGCTATACGAGGGCAAACATACTGTCAGCTGCCTGTCTGCCATGATTAGCCACACTCAGACCACCTTTTGAATTATACACATGGCTCTGGCATATTCCATGTTGTTGTGCAGGACCTGTGATGCAGTAGCCTGGACTGCATGGAAAAACACATGTAGGAGCTGTCAGGTCTTGTAGCCCATGCAGGTATGTCCCAAGGCCTGGGTAGCATTCTGCCATTGGCCAGAATGATACTGCAGTACAGGGACAAAAGGATTGTACTCCACAATTGTCTAATGTACTGGTGTAATTCAAAGGGTATCCAGTATCTCTCTGCCTGGGATAACATGGTTGACAGACCATAATGCTTTGCCAGACAGGGCCTGCACCTGTCACCCCTGGGAATCTGGATACTGGCTAGGGCTCATGCTTCCCCTATAGCGCCTTCATCATGCAAAGTTCCAGTGAAAGTCCACTGCTGTAACAGGGACAGCCAAGCAATAAACTGCAGGTCTCGCTACTCAATGATACATTTCAGAAACTCAATATTGACTCACTTACGTCAATTCTTAATATGGAGAACATATATCTGCAGTGACTAAGATATGGTTCAATGCTCCGGAGAGCACCCCTGCATGACCATGTTATAACACATACTTCACCTCTTGGCCATTATCCTTTATTGGAACACACAGGCCACATGTGTGTCCATATTCCTGAAGGGTATGTACACCCCCACGCTAGTTGCACTTGCATAACTTCAGATGCAGTATGCTGAACAACTACCTTTGTGCCAAAGTGGAATCCAAATTGTACCTTGCGACGGATAACCAACCATGCCTCAGAATTCCCAACTGTCATATTGTGCTGTAATGGGGAATATTAGGTTTGAGACAGAAAACCATAATAATGGCTACTCTCAACTATCCCATTATGAACTGGGAAGACTCATGTACCAACACCTGTGCTCAATGCATGTTGGATTTCATCAACCCCAATGACCTGGATCACCATAGTCACACAAACAGGGCTAACAGTATGCTACCCATAGTCAGTCTCCAAAGCCAGTGTTATGCTTCTTAAGAGTGAAGTGGTGACTGTCATGGCACCCATGCAGATCGACAATGCATGCGCAAATGCTGACTCCTACACAAATACACTTTAAGCACTCACATAAGTGCAGTGATTGTGCCATTGAAACAGAACCAAAATTCAACCAAACACAAACAGGAAGGCAAACTGGTGGAATCCTGCCTTAAACTATACCACATAAGGTAATAACTGTTGCAAGAGTGAACACACATGAGTGGAGGTGATCCCTGGTCAGCCTCAGTAAGATGCAGATACAGCATATAAAGCCACACAAAGCTACTGTGAAACTAATCAGCCACATATTATGTGGCCAACCACAGAGCATTCCATAGCTGTGTCATGAATCGTAATGGCAACAACAAGACCTGCTGTGCTTCACAGCACTATGGCATGAGAGGTACTGCACCTACAGAAATAGCACTTGTTCATCCACATAGGGTCTTGGATAACCTAAATCCACTCCCACCTCCCCCCCAACAGGTACACATATTTATATATCCATGTACACTACAGAGCCCCTGTAATAACAACTATGCAAGTACAAGCTGCACTCTCTAAAGCCATACATACAGCTTGCATGGGACCTGTCAACACCCCAGGGTGCATCCTACACAAATGTCAGAACAATTCGCTCTCCACATACACATCATGTTCACCCATGTGGACCCAGGCAGTCCTCATATCCTGTTCTGTCTGTCCCGATATGTGCATTTAGGTCACCCATTATCAACACCAATTCATGTTGTCCTGCTTTATCTAGTAGGTTCTGCAACTGCTGTCTGAATGCACTCTTTTCCTCACTATCACAACTCTGCTGTGGGGCATAGGCTGAGATTATGAATACTGTCCTATCATTACACTGGAGTCTGATTGCCATGAGTCTATCATTAATTCTGATGATATCCCGCACTGAGCTCTGAAGCCTCTGTCTCACCACAATTCCTACACCATTTCTAGCCTGTCCACCACCTGAGTAGTAGAGTCTGGATCCCAAGCCAAGTGGCTTTGTTACACTGCCCTTCCATCTCGTCTCTTGGATACATAGGATGTCCAGCCTCCTCCGTATCATCATGTCATCCACTTCTAAGCTGCGTCCTGTCAGTGAACCTACATTAAGTGTAGCAATTCTTAGTTCATGTTTGGCAGGTTGGTTGGTTTTTTGTCCAGCTTTCACTCAACAGAGCTATCCCAGGTAACCCAGGCTGGGCAACTAGACACCGGCCAGCCAGTAGCCTATTGACCCAGGGCTGCTGGGCTTTTACGGTGGGCACACACAGGCCAATAGGGGCACATATACCCCTCCCACCATTAGCATGGGTCCTTGGCGTGGGTCAGAGAGTAGGCCGGGTCCTCAACTACTTATCACTGGTAACTACCCATGCCCATTTTTTGGCGACAGTCAACATGACCGAATCACCTAGAGCCATATTTTACACCGTTGAGTGGCTAGCCCTGCCACGGCGTGCAGTTTGTGATCCGTGTTCTCCTATCTTGAGGATACTGCGCACCACAATAGATGCCCAAAGCGGTTGGTCTTTTTACAACTCTTCCCCCCATTGGGCACCATGTAGAGTCTGTGCTGCTGCCCACAGCTCCATTCATTCGTGAGTTTGAGATGGAAACACTCAGCATGTTTTTCGAACATGGGAGAAACCCCACGGAGACACAGAGAGAACATGCAAACTCCAAACAGGCATTAGTCAGAGGTGAGGATCGAACCTTGTACCTGATAGGAATAAAGAAGGAGAAGCCATTCTAGACTTCTGTCTGGCAAATGGCTTGATAGTAGCCAACACATGGTTCAGAAAGAGAGACAGTCACAAGATCACATACAAGAGTAGCCAACATGCAACTCAGGTAGACTTCCTCCTAGTAAGGAAAAGGCACTGGGGTAGAATCCATGATTGCAAAGTCATCCCCAGTGAAACAGTCGGTTCACAGCATAAACCAGTAGTTGCCACAATCAGCTGCAAGCAGTAGTCAGAGAAGGCTCTAAGGTCAACAGAGACCAGGCTAAAGACCTGGAAGTTGACTGGAGAGAAAGTACAGCAGTTCAAGGAATTACTCAGGGCTCTAGCACCCCAAGAAGAGGAGGAAATAGGTGGAGATGAAGAAGAGTGGCAGCGCCTAAAACAGCATGTGTTAGGACTACAGAAAAGATATGTGGCCGAGCCAGGTATGGAAATAAGGTACATAAGGAAAGCTGGTGGTGGAATGCAGAAGTGCAGGAAGTAATCAAAAGAAAGGAGGAGTGCAGGAAGAAGTGGGAGATTGAAAAGACTGACCAAGCTAGGAAGGACTACTGGTTGGCTAACAAAGAAACTAAGAAAGAAGTTTCAATAGCAAAGAATAGGGCATCAGAGGCACTCTATCAGCTTCTGGAAAGTGACTCAGTAAGGCACAAAGAAACTATACCAGGTTGCAAGGCAAAGACAGGAAGATAAAGAAGATAGTCAGACACCCTTCATAAGGGATTCCAGCAACAACCTGCTTACCAGCCCACAGGACATCAAAGGCAGATGGAAGGAGTATTTCCAGCATCTTCTGAATGAAGAAAACCCCACAGAAGTGGTACTGCCCCAGAAACAGCCTACAATGAGAGTAGAAGAGGCCAGCTTAGAAGAAGTAAGAGCAGCACTAAGGAAAATGAAGTCAGGGAAAGCAGCAGGCTCAGATGAGGTCACAGCAGATATGATAAAGATGCTGGGTGAGCTAGGGAGAAATGGCTCCTGAGGGTACTAATTGCAGTGTGGAGAGAAAGGCGTATTCCAGATGACTGGAGAATAAGCATACTCATGCCAGTGTACAAGAACAAAGGGGACATCCACAACTGTGGACAGTACAGAGGCATCAAACTCCTACCACATTGCATGAAAGTTCTGGAGAGGGTGATTGATAAACGGATACACAGAATAGTAGAATGTAAGATGGGAGATGAACAGTTCGGATTCAGATCAGGATGCAGCACAATTGACCCGATGTTTACATTGAGACAGATACTTCAGAAGAAACTAGGGAAGAGGAGAGAGTCAAACTGAGCTTTCCTAGACTTGGAGAAAGCATATGACAAGGTCCCAAGAAAGCTGATCTGGGCAGTACTGCAGTGGTTTGAAGTCCCAGAAACATTGGTAGAATTAGTACAGGCTATGTATAAGGACCCAGTGACTCAAGTACGAACAGTGTTTGGCCTCACTGAGGGGTTCCCAGTGGGAGTGGGTTTACACTAGGGTTCAGCTCTGAGCCCACTGCTGTTCATACTGGTAATGGACTACATCAGCAAACAGGTTGGAGGGGTCAGAGCAACAAAGCTGCTGTATGCAGACAGTGTGGCAGTACAGGCAGACTCTGATCTAGAACTTCAGCAAAGGATAGGAGAATGGAATGCAAATCTGAAGGCACATGGGATGAAACTAAGCACAGATAAGACGGTGGTAATGGCAGCAGATTGGGGAAATCAGAAGAAGCTGAGAATAGAGATATATGGAAGATAGTGGAACAGGTAAACAGCTTCAAGTGTCTGGGAGGGGTGGTTGAGGAGAAGGGTAGTCTGAATGAAGAGGTCAAAGCTAGAATCAGAGGGGCTGCAGCCAACTGGTATAGAGTATCAGGTGTAGTATATGACAGAAGAATGCCAAAGAAGCTGAAAAGTAAGGTGTACAAGACAGTGGTGCAACCAGTACTACTGTATGGTACAGAAACCTGGGCAGTAAAGGCAGAACAGATGAAGAAGCTAGAGGTGATGGAAATGAAGTGCCTGAGAAAGGTGGTAGGATGCACACTGTGGGACAGGCGAAGAAATGAGAACATAAGAGCAGAAGCCAAAGTAGCTCCAACTGCAGAAAAGATCAAAGAAAACAGATTATGATGGTATGGGCACATGTGTAGAAAAGCAGAAGACAATCTGGTGAGGGAGATTTGGGACAGACAGGAAGAAGGTAAGAGGAAGCGAGGGTGTCCAGCAAAGAGGTGAATGGATTGTGTGAAAGAAGATCTGCGACAATCAGGCATGAGTGTTGAAGAAGGCAGGAGAGTGGCACTGAATCAAGAGAGTTGGCAACAGTTAATACGATACCCCAACCCCATGTAAATGGGAAAGAGGGGATGATGATGATGATGATGATACACATCATGTTCAATCATAGCTTCATGTCATGCTGTGTACACACTGAATGTTGCACAGCAACAGTTATCACACCCCACAAAGGGGGAGACACCACTGATAATGGGAAATAGTGCACTACTACCCTGCTGTCTGGTCTGTAAGGCCATGAACCTTGATCAACTTATTTGATGTAGTCAGTACAGATGTAGATGACAGTAAGGTTGATTCACACAGCATATCATGACCTTGCCAGGTCTTAGGACACCATCACCCATACTGTGTTCCAGCTACACTCAGTAAACTAGGTGTATATTCCTATGTCACAGGAGTGGTTGGCAACTGGACTGCTGGCAGAACCAACACTACAAAAGGTGTCTAACTAATACACGCACATCAAACCAGTGCCAGCTACAGTAATACAGGGTAAATTCCTGGTACTCCCCCTCATTGTTATCTATATCACACAGACTAACACAGAAGGCATCTGCCTATTGAAGTTTGCAAATGACTATGAACTGGGAGCAGTAGTTGACTCAATGAATGCTGCAGGCAACATACAGAAGGGCCTTTGTGGGTCAGATGTGTGGTGTGTGACGTATGGCCAAAATCTGACAGCTAAGTATTGCATTGTCATTCCCTATGTTATAAACCCTGTACCCATGAACTACCACCTAGGCAGTGGTCAACATAATGGAAACTGTGTGTGTATGGGGTGCAGCTGGACAGTAATCTTTCCTTTGATAGTTACTTCACCGCACCAGTCAGGTAGTCATAAGTGGCACCCCTAATCATGACAGGGTGCCATCCATGAATATAGAGATCATTGTTCAGCCATACTCAACACTCAAGTGACCCATAATAGATCACATATTTTCTTTAAGGGTTATTGGCCATGTTCAGATGGCCTACACTGGCCTTCCCAATCCCTAGCTCCACTATGTAGCATGATGCCTACCCTGAATAAGGCCATGTCCAACACAGAGATGTTGGACATGCTACACTTACACATCCTGATTCCAAATAAACACATACGTCATGGACATCCACCTTTCTAGTACAAGGATCACAACATGCCTGACAGATCCCTGTCCCATACACTTTACATACTCCTGCCATACTATGCATCCCTGTCCAGCAAAGCTGCACATTGCCCCTCTTTGAGACATGGTGTGATGATCGCATGGCAAATATATCAGTAACCCTGTGGATCAGTTCTGTGGCGCTGCTTGAACTGGCCACTGTAACTTAACTGTCTGTTGGCTACAGCTAGGAAACATTTCAGCCTAGGCTCATAAATGACCCAGGGCATATAGCCTACTAGTTCACTATGACCATACGTGCTATAGTTGATATCCAACCCTGCAAATACCATCAAGCTATCCATTGTCCCACGTGTTTCACATGTGCAACACAGGTAATACATGGCAGGATGCTAAACTGCTGTACAGTGCCATGTAAATGTATATGGCAAAACACGTACATGTAAAACTTTCTGTAAGCAAGTCTGCTGGGTCACATGTCATGTCCCTTAAGGCTGTGTATGACTATATATGTGACATATACACAGCATTAAGGTCTATTGCATTAATGTGAACACATCCAGGCATGTGCTGATAGGTAAAGACACCAGTACAGGCAAACAGACATGCCCACATCAAGACAACATCCACATGGAGTATGAGCAATGTCATCACTTGACACACACATATATGGTGATAACAGCAAATCACCAGTACTTGTCAAATGTGTGTGAGTTAAACATGTCAGTGGTGTTAGTGTCATGTAGATTTGCAAAGACATTTTTGTAATCTTAATAAATGTGATACACATGTATGTTCAGCTGTACTTCTGTACTTCTCTGTGAGTTACTGTGACCTGTCTCCATCATTATGTCTTCCAGGTATGCCGCATGCCAGGCTGCCACCATACACCTGCTTGGAGGATGAGGTCCTCATTTCATACCTCCTCGACAACCATGTAACACTCTTCAGCCATGTGCCACAGGATGCACAGTAGTGGGATGCCCAGTGGGGGGGAACTGCGCAGGAGGGTAAATGATGTTGGTGGCCACAATCGCACCTATCAGCAGGTGCACCGACACTGCACCAACATCATTAGACAGGCGAAACAGCATGCAAATGCAATCGCCAGGGAACAAGGTGCAACAGGTGGGGGGGCCACTCACCCAGCCCCCACTCACACATACTGAGGAGCTACTGGCCAACTTGGGGACACCTGCAGAACTCCATCCACAAGCTTTAGCTGGTATTGTGGAGGTGGGTGTCTCACAACCACTGAGCCTGGAGTTGCCTGGTAAGGCACTACTGCACATATAACACAACTATATTTCATATAGTTACATGTGTTACTGTACAATATGTAATGTAATATCATATGCAAGGCATGTATGCACACATGCCACATACCATAGTTTGCTACTCTATGTATGCACAGATGTGCATACTCCATAGTATAGTCTATTGTACTGGCTTATGTGCTAACATGCACATTGCACCCTGTAGCTATCACACAAGTGTGGATAATGATCTTACTGCTGTGACACTCCTATTTAGGTACCTCTGGCATTTCACAGCAACAGCAGCCTGTTGCAAGTGAGATTGTTATTATTTATCAGGCTTGATAATGCACAGATCATATTAATTGCATGCTATTTGCCATGTGGCCATTTAACACACGTACACATAATGTATGGTGGCCCTGTTAATATATACAGCTCAGACCTGCAATGCATCACAGTGGTTACCCATGTGGAATAATTGAAGACTATATAAAACACCTACACTAAACCTTATGAACTGTCATTGCCAGATGTGTGGACAGCTGTGAATACAATGGTGGAGGTGTGGATCACTGTAGGGACATGTACTACAGAACAGCATTAGACATGTGGGGAATACAAACAGTGCTATACAGAGAGCATATGTGTGCACACACTCTAAATGTTTTGGAGCTGGAGTATGACAAGCCCACAGGATTCACCCTTGTGGATTATACCCTTGCTATGAAAGTCACACAATGTCATGTGCTATCTGACATGTCCATGACATTTCGTGGGCTGACTGCAACACTGCTTAACTATCCTGCAAAACATGATAACTCACATTCCAAACATACCACCCTTTGTCTGCATAACCCTGTCCTCAGTGGAGCATATGACATCTATGGGTGTATGTCATATGGGACAACACTGACATGTGAAATAGATGCCCATCACAACCATTGGACAAAACTTGTTTACACATAGCTATGGAGGATGGCCAGAGACATGAAGCAACAAACACAGTAGAAGTGATGCACATGTGTGTACACCCTGTTGTACATTGGCCCGACACAATACAACTATGGCCTTTGTGTAATGATGATATTGCAGATGTGAAACACTAAACATCATACAGGCCTGTGCACAACTTGTGTAAGCATGACATCAAACCACCACATAACATGTCTTGAACATCATGAGTGTGTCACAACATGAAAGCATTCACCTATACAGCATCCAAATACATACATGTGTTGCACAACATACACATACAACCACATCAGGCCACAGAAACAGTACATTCACCTTGCTTGTGTCAGACATCACTGTCATGCTTGCTCCTCATGTGTGTGAGGTACACAGATGGCATGTGGGACATGGAGTACTGCTAAGTTAGCCATGTCTGGGCATAGTTGCCAGGCATCAGAAATATGGTTGCAGATGTGTAGGGGTGTCATCTGTATACCTTTCAGTGACCTGCATCACACATTCCA
This sequence comes from Protopterus annectens, assembly GCF_019279795.1. Lineage (NCBI taxonomy): Eukaryota > Metazoa > Chordata > Ceratodontiformes > Protopteridae > Protopterus > Protopterus annectens. The sequence continues at coordinate 766,425,216 of NC_056731.1, read as the reverse complement.
CAGTAGGGTTTAGTGTGTATACACCTCAGTGACGTGGGTCACATTCCACATTAGATATGTATTGTATCTGAACACAGTCATGGCTATAAACTGTGTCTGTAACTCACACTGAATAGCAATAGTGAAGCCACATGATGCCCTGCAATGGCTATGCACATCAGCTCAATGTGCAGTATGTCACTGTATATCTGTAGGGCGGACTGACAACATTGCATCAGCTGAAGGTCCATGTTAGTATAACACATCCCTGCATCGGGACACCATTACCTCACTGTATATTTGAAAGGACACCATTGTGTTAAACATGTGTGCATGTCATTCAACACGTCAGCAGAAGACATGTCATACTACATGTGATTGGCAAGGACATATGCCACACATCCAGGCTGGTGCACTGTTAACCAGTGCTGGTCTCTGGCACCATTGCAAAGTAGGGACAGCCATGTCAAACGTGTGTACAGCCACATGCACATTGTCTGTAGACTCGGCTCAGGGGTAAGCAGAATAATGTTGAACAGACATGCACTGCTTTGGGGGAGATATGCATTCTAGGGCTCAGGAAAACATAGTATTCACTCAACATACCCTTCTGTTCATGTCCTCCTCACACACAGGGGCAGTGGCCAACACAAAGCATCTGTGGCAGATGTACAAAGGTCAGTGATGGTCTGTTAACATGTGGGGTATGTTGCACAAAACATGGCAGTGCAACGGTGCATAGTGCATGCATTGTGTTGCAGGTTTGGGTCATAACCTACTAACACAAATGGTGCAACACAGGGATGTATGCTAACTACTACTATAATTGTGTAAGGTGCATGCCTTCTGTTATAACACATGCATGCTGTTGTGTGCTACTCAGGGATGTATGATAACTACCACTATAAATGTCTAAGCTGAATGCCTTCTGCCATATCACATGCATGTTGCATGCCGTTGGGTGTCATCGCATGTGTGTGTGTGTGTGTGTGTGTGTGTGTGTGTGTGTGTGTGTGTGTGTGTGTGTGTGTGTACTGTGCTGTATAACTTGTAATGTACAGTTCTTGTCTGCCCCTCACAGGTGTTGATGTAGGTGCGTTGCCCTCCTGTGGTCCACCTGATGTTAGTGTCCCCACAGACTCTAGCAGTGATGATGAAAGTATGATTGAGACACAGGCAGGGTTGTCAGGGGCTGAAACTGTGTCATTGTTTGCCATGCCACCTGCATCCCCCTCATCCCCGCACACAGATCTCATGCCTACACATACCCCATCACCAGAAGGACAGTTGGTGGGTGGTAACACGGAACAGGAAAGTGTGGAGACTATGGAAGGTGTGCCAACTGACTTGTGATGTCCCACACAGGCATGTGCCCAGTGCTGCTCATAGGAGGACCTCTGGCCAACATGCCCCTGCAAGACATAGCACATCAGCTGGTGTCACTGGACGCATGTTTCAGGCTGTAATGGAGGCACAGGCACGTGCTGAATGGCACAACAGAGAAGGTCTGAGGCTTCAGAGGGCTGCTGTCCATTCTTTAACAGACAGCATCCAGGCAATTTCGAATGCTCATCATCATCTTGCAGATGTTTTGGATAGACGATTGGGTGACATGGCGGGAGTCCTTGACCATGGCATGTCAATCCTCGAGCATGGAATGTCTGTGCTGGAACATCTGGTGGGAGTGAGGCATCGGACACGTGGATGTAGGCCAGCTGCATCACCTGTTAAAGGTCTACGTGAACATGCTACTTCACATGCACACTCCCATAGTGGCGGTAGTAGCAGCAGTGCAGCTGGTGCTGTGCTGTCCACACCAGGACACAGCAGGCCACGTGCACGTGGTCCTGGATGGTCCCAACAGGGACACAGTTCCAGTAGACATGTGTCATCAGACAGTACCCAATCTGGACCTTTGCCTGGTAGTGCCCATGCAACCCCTGGCAGGCGCAGGTCACTTGGCCATGCCCAGACACCGTGAACTGTAAAACCTGCCCTGTACAGTCTGCAGCTGTCAATAATGCCCCTGTTTAGTCCAGCCACATGCCAGACCTATGTGGATACATACATGCACACACCAGAAACAAATGTAGGGCACCTCAACACACACACGCATAACATCCACACACGCCCAATGAGATCAAAGGCCCTAACCCACACACATGATGTCATCCAATGGTGCAGACTAGGCCTCTGGCAAACATTATCACCCTGTGCATATGGTGATGCATGTGCTGCATCCCTGTCATCCACACCATTGGTGCAGGGACATGCTCATATGGTCTGATGCACAGGGTGAACATACTAGGAAGACAATTATAGATTACAATTGTTGAGTGGTGTTGACAGGCAGCAGACATACCATGTACTACAGTTTTAGAATGCATTTTGTACTTTCAACAGTATGTATCATGTGTAACAACAGTAACTGCATGTTGATCTTGATGTTCTGCCTTCCTCTTTCAGGTGTAATTGCATGTGCTGGGGGATGTCAGTGTTTGCGGTTAGTGTCCCATATATAAATGTAGGCTATGCACAGGTCTGTATGACAATACCTGCATGCACTTTGTAGCTTCTACATCGCAGTTATAATCTCCCAAGCTTCAAACATGTTTACTGATGTAATGATCCAAGAGCATGATAGCTGTGTAGTAAGCTACTGTGGCCAGAGCTGTCACATCCATTATGGGTGACATGGGGAGGAGGTAAAAGAGTGGTAATAGAGTGGTTTAGCAGATGACAAGGGTAAAGGCCAGTGGAAAAGGTGGCTTCTCATTGGGAAGCAGTAATACCCGCTGTCATGACAGGATGCATACACACACTCAGGAATTCACAGACACAGTAACACACCCACATAGATTCACAGACACAGTTGCCAGTGTTGGGATGAGAACCCCTGCCTATGTGCAAATCATCATTATAGTACTACGCAATTACAAGATGTGCCACAGAGATTACACATGTACAGGTAGTCTGAATGGCCTATGATCGAGGACATCAGCAAGGATACTAGATTGCAGTGAGTGTATGTAGGGAGGGGGGGTTCATCAGTAGGCTATGTAACAAAAAGCCTCACCCCAGGGTGTACATGTTTACAGGAGGTTAGAATGCCCTTCTAAGATTGATGACATCAACAAAGATACTAGATTGCATTGAGTGGATGGGGGGAGGGGGTCTTATCATTTCACTATGGTAAAATACAGCCTTACTCCAGGGACAAGACAGCCATACATACACACACACACACACACACACACACACACACACACACACACACACACACACACACACACACACACACACACACGCACTGCGACATTCACAAAGATATACACCTATGTCACACACATACAGACACTTGATATGTGTGTGATTCGAACACCTGCCTATGTCTTGCTTTCTACACTTCACTCTGTACAGATGTCTACAACAGTGTACAGGAGAGTGAAAAAGGTGTGGGATGTATTCACCGCCATACCTGACATATATGGGTACCCACCCACATGTGCCAGTACTGTGAATCAAACACCTGCCTATCTCATGATAGGTATTACAAAGCGACAGCACTATCGCATGAGCTACAAAGTGTACTGACTCTTTCCTTTGCCAACTGTGCCAATATATGCACAATATATGCACAGGGGAGGTGTTACTGTTCCAGGTATCAAGAGGTTTGCCTTCAGTGTCACCCTTACTGCATTCTACGTTGTGTGTCCTCCCCTTCATTTAACAAAACCATAGCTTAGCAGTTACACAGGTTATTGTAGGAATGGTTGTAACACACCTGTGAGCTGTCCACAGTAATTATTCATCTACAAAGTAGCCCCACCACTTAGTAGTTATGTCCAAACATCTGTCCATACCTAAAGTACAGCTTACTGCACTTTGAGCATATCACCATATACAGTTGGCAATGTTTAGGCTGCATTGCAACTGCATGATGTACTAAGACAGCAGTCACCTTCAAACATCAGACACTGCACATGCATGGAATCTAAACACACATCAATACATGTACACATATGCAGTATCCATCAGTAAGTGGACTAGCAGGTCAAGAGGATACATTCCACACCTTCCCCACACCATGTGTGAAACCTAGCTGAGCATTACACCATAATGGATGTTGTATTCATGTACTGGTAGGACACACAACCAGCTTCACTGAATAGCCAAGTGTACATTTATGCCAGCAGCACATCAGCAAGACACACACACACAGCAATAATCCATGTCATGATCCCACAAACTGTTATTCGACAGCTCCACTGTGAAGCCAGGGCACTGTAATGGTCAACAGTTAACACATCATATTTGCCACACACACATCATATTTGCCACACACACCTCATGATTACTTGAAGAGTGCCAGCAATGTGCTCTGTTTGACCTAGGCATTACACTTATTCAAGCATGTGCGAGGTCTGTGGCTTGTAAACATCTCACCCCAGCATGTTCTGGCTATTGTCGTAATAAGGTTAATGTCCAGACAGCACACAGCATGCATGGCTTGCAATTGTTGACATGAGGTATATGTAGGAGCTGTGGGCACACATGGCTGTACATGTCGTGGACATATCACCTGTAACTACTCAGGAACATACAGAGCATAGCTGTATTCTCTTGAGTCTGTCAATACAGGCTATGTGTGTAGGTCCTATGATCCTGTTATTTGGGTATGTTTGTAGGCATTGCATTAGGTGGACATGTCTAATGACATACATGCTATATGGGTTGTTGTATGATATGATAGGTGTCATGGGTGACCAGTAGAGAGGGAATATTACCTCTGTCAACATAGATATCAAACCATATGTACTGTTAGCATTCAGTAGCCATGGACCTATCTTCCATGTGCATGTGTGTAATGAATGTCGCCACCTGTATGTACAAAGGACAACAACAGCAATGGTATTCTCATTTATGTTGCATGAGTGTGGGATGTACATATCCAGGGTAGGTACATCTAGGTCATATCCAACCATGAGGGTGTTGTTTACTGGTGTACAGCAACAGTCAACTGTGTTAATGCTGACAACATCCGAAGGACCATGGTATGTGTACAACTGACCTGGTTACAAACAGTGGTATTATTGCATTGCATAACACATTATGCAACTGTGTTAGTACATGGGTACTTTGCACAGTTGATGTAGGGCTAGGTACAGTCCACCAGTCGAAGGTTATTTTGTGTTCTACCATACTATTCCATACCACATGTATGGATGTGTATTGGTAGTCTGAGGACTTGGTGGTGGAAATATATGAGGATACTACATAGAATGCAGCTTTTGCCACTGTCACCTGTACCTGACACATCTGTGATGAATTATGTCTGAGTAGTGGTCTTTACTTGTGAGTAGCCTTTATGAATATGTGGACACCACCACCTGGAGTGGTCCATACCAGTGTCATGGCCCACATGTCTGGATCTGAGTTATATAGTGGTAGTGCTATTGTGTACTACAGAGCCTTCAGCCAGGTGTTCCTCACTGCACAGATGTCAGTATTCCCTATTGTAGGGTCTACATTGAGCAAATGGATTATGAAAGCCACACATCTAGCACTGGTTAGCATAAGCATCCAATGCAATTGTCTTGTAGGTGTCAGGGTGTTACCTCTGTGTTTAGGACTTGTGCCTTGGAATGCCACTATATGGGTAAATGTGACCTAGGTATTAACCACACTCCTTTGAATCATGGATGCATGTGCTCTGTGACAAAGGCATGTCTTCTTTTAGTCATGACATCCCGGAATGACAGACACTGGACAACATCATAATTACAGCAGGACATTGGCTCATTGTTTTGGTCAAGCAGTTGCCACTCGTACCATGACATCATTGAGAGTGGCAGTATTGTGCTTGGTATCAAATGCTACATCTAAGGTGACGGACAGCAGCAGACGTTGTGTAGATGACTAATGCCAGATATGCTTAGTGGAGCGGTCCTGCTAATAATGTCAACTACTAACACAGCCAGGAGAGGTCATCTTGACACCTGCACCTCAGTACCATTAGACACTGGGGCTCACATATTATGTTTGCACATGCCACTGTTCCAAGTATAATGCTACTGTCCACAACCTGATATCAATGTATGCCTGTCTGGGCAGCAATGTGTGTGACACATGCTGTAGTTAGCATCCACCTGTGTGTCCCAGTTAACCTATTGTCTGTCACTTCCACACATGCATGATTGTGTATACTTCACATATATATGGCAGTATTTCATGTACATGTATGCATGTGTATAACACAGCACAGACACAGATATATAATTTACGGGCCACATACAGGTATCTGGTAGTACAGTTGTATGATGTGCATAGATACTAACAGTTAAGATGTACATAGCTGTAAACTTGTGTGTTTACAATACGAGTCCATTACAACGTGTTCTGTACATCTAAGTGTATGAGCATACACACTGTGGCCTTCTGTGGTTAGAATCGGAATGCATCCCAAACAGCCCTGTTCTACTAAGTGTATGAGTGTACCCACTGCCACCTTGTGTAATTTGAGTCAGTGCATCCAAACAAACCCTTTGTTTCTAAGTGTATGAGCATGCCCAGTATAACCTTGTGTAGTTGTAGTCATAGTGCATCCCAAACGGCCCTGTGCTACTAAGTGTATGAGCATGCCCACTGTGACCTTGTGTAATTGGAGTCAATGCATCCAAACAAGTCCTGTGATTCTATGTGTATGAGCATGACCACTGTAAACCTGTATAGTGATAGTAGTTGTCCATTCCACAGATGGACATACTCCAGTTCAGGGCTTGTTGTGCTACAACTATACCTCTCAGGCCTTCCTATGTCTTACCTGCAGATGATGTGTCTTGTTTGTACATACAGGTTGTAATGGATTCCTACTTTAAATACACAGGTTTACAGCATGGACATACTCCAGTTCAGGGCTTGTTGTGCTACAACTATACCTCTCAGGCCTTCCTATGTCTTACCTGCAGATGATGTGTCTTGTTTGTGCACACAGGTTGTAATGGATTCCTACTTTAAATACACAGGTTTACAGCATGGACATACTCCAGTTCAGGGCTTGTTGTGCTACAACTATACCTCTCAGGCCTTCCTATGTCTTACCTGCAGATGATGTGTCTTGTTTGTGCATACAGGTTGTAATGGATTCCTACTTTAAATACACAGGTTTACAGCTATGTACATCTCAACTGTCAGTATCCCTGTTGATGTCCTCAATCTTAGAAGGGCATTCTGACTACCTTGAAATGTGTAATCTCTGTGTCACATCTTGTAACTGCGTAGTACTGTAATAGTGATCTGTAGATAGGCAGGAGTTCTGATCCCACCACTGGCAAGTGTGTGTGTGTGTGTGTGTATGTGTGTCAGCAAATGGCTGAGTGTGGTTGTGTGTGTATTTGTGTCTGCATCCTGTCATGACAGCGGGTTTTACCACTTTCCAATGAGAAACCACCTTTTGCACTGACCTTTACCCTTGTCATCTGCTAAACCACCCTTTTCCCCCTCTCCACTGCAAGTAATCAGTCCTGTGATGTCATCCAGCTCAGAAGTAGAATCAGAGTAAGTGTAATTGTATGGGTTCTGTGGCACATACCCAAACTGCATACCACTCTACTAGTTACCTTTACATAGGCAAGACTTGTAAGCACAATACTGGCAAGTGTGTGTGTTTGTGTGTGTGTGACTACCCTGTAGCCAGGCATACACGTGTTATGTCTTTTAACATGCTGCACACCATGGTAGTCATCTGTGGTGAGTGGAGTCTACAAATTATTACATAGTTAGGAATAGAAATGAATAGACAGTCAAGAACGACTACTGTTGTGTATGTTATTTTCCTATGCCACTGCCGAGCAGTGACACAGATGTGGTCCCCGGGGTGTATGTCCATACCCATCATTCCCCCACTCAAACTCTACAATCCCCGGGTACATTTCCTTAGCCACCATTCCCCACCCCAAACTCCACATACACAACAACCATCCCTTCTCTAGTGAACTGATTAAGATTTAAATGTTATAAAACATGAGTTGCCTCTGTTTTGTGTACACGTCAATTCCTTTGGAACCCTTCTATGTCACAAAGGGTGTTCAGACATGTTTATATATATGGCTATAGCTGTGTCTGTATATATACATATATATATATATATATATATATATATATATATATATATATATATATATATATATATATATATATATGTGTGTGTGTGTGTGTGTGTGTGTGTGTACACATCCCATAAGTGCATATATGTATTTAGTATTTAGTTATAACAGTTGTACATATGTAGACTTGTCTATGTTGTTTCACAGAGTACAGTACATTCAAGGGTGCTGTACGTATGTACACAAAGTGACTGTCCAGTTTGTTTTCAGTACTGTGGAATACCTGTAGTAAAATGTGTATTATAAAAACCATGAAACATGTATACAACCCAGACGACTTAGTGGTAAGTCCAGTGACCTTGGTGTGCATGGCCCAGGGTTCAAAACCTGCAAGAGTTGTTGATAATGTCATTTAGGACTGAATAAGACACATTTCAGCAGGTGTAAATGTGTTTTTTGCGACAGTAAGCAGCAGGTACACAGGTAAAAGATATATACAACTCAAAGTACACTTGAAATGCCCTTCTTTGGCAATCCTGCTGATGTCACCCACCTAGAAATACACCTCTAGGACTACCATTACCCAGTAATTTCTGTAGTGCGTCCTGTAACTGCGTAATGCTGTAGTGTAATAAACTAATTTGGTAGGTGTTCTAATCCCAGACTTGCCAACTTTCTGTGAGTCTGTCTACCTGAGAAGGGAAAATGTTTTTTAGAGTATGCACACTCCTTACAATTCACATACTAAACTTTGACAAGGGTGCTGATGTCACCCACTTAGAAATGCACCTCTGGGACTGCCATAACCCAATAATTTCTGTAGCGCATTCTGTAACTGCGTAATGTTGTAGTGTGATAAACTAGTTTGGTAGATGTTCTAAACCCAGACTTGCCAAATGTGTGTGTGTGTCTGTCTGCCTGAGAAGGGAACAATGCTTTTCAGAGTATGCACACTCCTTACAATTCACATATTCAACTTTGGCAAGGGTGCTGATCTCACCCACCTAGAAATACACCTCTGGGACTGCCATAACCCAGTAATTTATGTAGCGTGTCCTGTAACTGCATAATTCTGTAGCGTGATAAACTAGTTTGGTAGGTGTTCTATTCCCAGACTTGCCAACTATGTGTGTGTCTGCCTGAGAAGGGAACGATGCATTTTAGAGTATGCACACTCCTTACAATTCACATACTCAACTTTGGCAAGGGTCCTGATGTCACCCACCTAGAAATACACCTCTGGGTAGGGTTCCATCCACAACCATGGCAGTTATGTGTTTTCTGTGTGTTTCAATGTCTGTGTAGGAAGCAATGCATTATAGCCTTCACACTCACAGGACATTTACAATGCCCTGCGTTGATGATCCTGCTGATGTCATTCCTTGTCAAATACACCTCTGTGGTGCATCCTATAACATCTCCATGCAGTAGTGTGATATAGATCTTGGCCATGGGTTCTATACCCACATATGTCAGTTGTGGATGTGTTGTGTGTGTCTCACTGTCTATTTTGTGAGCAATGCATTTTGGGCTACTCTCTTGCAGGAAATTCGAATTGCCCTACTTTGGTAACCCTGCTGATGTCATTCCTTGTGAAATACACCTTCGGGGATGGGGTAGCCCAGTAATCTCTGTAGTGTGTGCTATAACTGCATAATGCTGTAGTGTGGTAAACTAGTTAGGTAGGAGTTCTATTCCAAGATGTAGCAGGTGTGTGCGTGTGTTTGACAGTCAGAGCTTGTGTGGAGGTGGCTGTGAGTGTCTAACCAGTGGACATGTTGAGGAGCGTTTTTTGTAGTTTTTCTATATGGTGGCCATATTATATGTCACAATGTTGACCTCACGAGGATTACAGATTTCAATCAGCCAAGAGACTGTGTTGGTAAGCCATACCCCTACATCTGGCAAAAGGCCTGGTGAACAAAGTAAGCACCCCTACTATTACCCAGAATACAGTCTGAACCCATGTGTCATACACAAACACACTTGCCTAGAAAATCCCACTATGGTGCTATTACCCTGCACATTGCTGACAGATAGTAGGCATGGTGTGAATGCAGTGGGCTGCGGAGGGCATGGCACCATGTCCAGCAGTACAATAGGCACATAATTGCGGACAATGCGCCTTCACTATGTTCCCCACTGGACACCTGCAACATATGTGATGCCATCAAATGTGATCCACAAAGGACATACAATGCCTTACACAGATGTCCTGTATGGACAGATGCCACTGACACCAGGGAATACCTGTATCATGCTATCAGTGCAGGTGCAGGGTCAACCTGCTGTCTATTAGCAGGTCCTGCCACACCAGGCCAGGATTGGCACATCTGATGATAACAGTCTGTGTACACAACATGTGCCAGGCAAACCAGGTACACTTAAACATATCACTGTACATTAATGTGGGATGTGCACATCCCAGGCAATGTCCATGTCAGTGACTATCAAACACAGACATGGTATGCATTGCAAAGCAATGGCCACACATAATGGTAACCAGGATGACAGGACAGTTAATACAATACCCATCTGTGTGGGACATTGCAGACACTACACCCCTGAACCACACTGCAGACCATTGTCAGGTGGCCTGATGCCAAGGATTACCCCTCACCCAGCCTTGTACAGCCATCTTGCACAGCCAACCACTACACACTCATGAAGCAATGCACACATGCATTTCAGTACTGGCACCTTGTGTCTGCATGTGGGGTATGATGTTTCCAACCACAGTCACACCCATTATAACTCCCACTGGCAAACTGACTGATGTCAGACACGTTCACATGCCCTAGCCCATAGAACCTCAGGATAACCCCTGTGGTGCATGTAATACCTGTGCATTACTGTAGTGTGGAAAACTAAGTAGTTAGGAAGTGTATTTGTGAGCCTGCCAAAGTGTGCCAATGTGTCTGAGTCCCTTAGAGAGTGTGGTTGTGTTGACAATGACATCTGTTCATGTGGACAGCCATATGTGCTACACCTAATGTATGTCTACTATATCTCTGTTGCAGATGTCGCTCACCAGCACACATATATGTTCTTACAGCACACCAACATGTCAGCTATGTGGCACATGGAGTAACTGCATGCACTTGTAATAGTAATGGCTAGTCAGTCAGGGGTTTGAACCCGTGTACTGGTAGGTGTGTGACAGGCGATGCTTAGGTTTTAGTCTCCCAGCCCTTCTCTGATGTACTTTGCCTCTGTCTGTCCCTCACACACACTCTCTGGTGGATGTGGAGATGTGCACCTGCTCAGCAGCAGCTTGTGTTTTGTAAGTGATGGTCATGATCAGGTGATGGCCTCTGCATCTATTGCAGTCCTCCTCTAGCTGATTGCATGTGAAACAGCTGTGGTGACATTCCCATAGCCAATTGCATGGAAGCACAGTACAATATCTAGGAACATCATGTTGGTGTTTGCCCATGACAGTCGCTGTGAGTGGAACCTGGATCTGATGTTTGGTAAACAGCATCACAGATGAAATCTGGATATTCCTCAACTGACATACACAGTGGAAGATAGCCTAAAGATGGGAGGGTGATGTGCCAGACATGCCTACAGCATGTAAGTGTAGCTATGCTTCATTCAGACTACTGCCAATTTAACAAGTTGTGTGTGGTAATGGCTAGTCTGCATGTTTTAATAACTGACAAGACAGTGCTCTGTTTGTGACAAAACTCCCATCTGTAGGGTCATCTGTGGACTGGTCAGTGTATGGATCCATTTGTTTCTTGTGTTACTCACAGAACACACATCTGTGAACTGCAGAAGCATAGTGTGAGGATTGCAGTCAGTACATGGTGACAGTGATGAGAGTTACTGCCATCACATCCCTGATTGGACATACGTCACATGAAACAGTGGTATGACAGTCACTGTCTGAGGTTATCACAGTGACATGCCAATAGTGGGCCACTGTTCATAGCTGCAGTCACAAGTCATCTACGCTTTGGACAGATGTCATGCAGTATATATGCATGTGTTGTGCTCCCTCTGCAAATGTATATCTGTTGTCTTGGGTTGATGGTAATATCGATGCATGCTGTTATAAGTAATCCTGACTGCTGTTCACTATTACTAAGCCTTATCTGTGTTAAAACTGCAACACCATAGGCTGTATGGGATTGGAGGTCCCGGCGGAACCACCTGTCCCACTTCAGCTGGCCATGGCACTGGGCACCAGCACATCTGGGGCCCAGCCTTGGACCTCCACCTCTGTTGGCTCTGTACCACCTTCTGTTGGAACCGCCACTGAGAATGAGGCCTGCCCCCCTTGGAGCAGGTCCAGACAGGAACTTGTCAGCCATCGTACAGACAAGGCCGTGGTGTGTAGGGGGCTCAATAAGGGGTTTTGAGAACAGTTATGCCAGCTCGAGGGCAGAGTGTCACATTTAGAGGGTTAGCCTGCCCCTCCTAGACAGCACCCAGCACAGCCACCTTTGTGGCTGTGACGGTGCAGTGGTGGTTGTCCATGATTGGGGACCTCCGTCCCACTGTTTCCATTTGGGGGCTCATGTGTTAGTGACTGCCAAACACCCCTCCCCATCCAAGGTGTATACCCCCACATGTGTCATATACCGCCCCTGTATGCTGTCTTGTCTGTCATCCCACCCAACCTATCCTCCACGAGCATACCTACTCTCCTTCCCCAACATCCCACTCTCACCTTACAAAAATGGAAACAAAAGGCCAATCTGTTCCCAGAACAACTTTTGCCCCATACATAGCTGTCCATTTCACACACGTGTCCACTGGACACATGTAACCTTTGTAACTTGCATCACAACATACTACTGTTGTCCTCACCTCTCTCTCAGGCACACAGTCCTGGTATGCACATGACTCCTAAAGGTTCCAGGTACACGTGATGCAGACGACCCCATTGTACACATGACACTACCGGTCACTCTATGGTTACCCCATTTAACTTTTTAATGATGATAATGATGTTGCACACAACACCTTGCAAGAGGACTGTTCTCACATAATGATTGGACAGGACCAGTTTTGTTACTGTAAATGAAATGCTCAAAGTAATGTATTTAATGTTTGCGTGTATTAATGATGCATATCTGTCTGAGGGAGTCTTGATATTACATAGGACAACACCACTACATAATACAGGAGTTGCTGGACTTTCCCTTTTCATTCTTTTTTACTGTTTTGTTGTCACATGGTATGTTCTTGATATATCTATATATATCTATATCTATGTATGTATATATATATATATCTGGACATAAACACACACACATACATCTACATAATGGAATACATTTCCTATACTGTTGAATGACTGTGCTGGATGCTATGTTTGTGATAACATCCGATGTCTGTATATCTGCCATGTAGTAAATCACATTGACTGTGGTGTGCAGGGTCCTAGTTTTGAGCCTTGCAGAGGCCATTTATTTTGTTGCTGGGCAGAACAGGGGCTGTTGGATATGGAGTGATTAAGGCTCTTTTAAGCAGTTGTGAGTGTGTTTGCATGGGTTTGTGCAACTGTAAGCAGTGGTTACTTTTGGTTTCAGTTCCTTACACTCAGTTACCTTCTTGATTGCTTAACCTGTGTAGGCAGTGCTTACCCCCGCGCAAACAGGCTGTAACCCGCTCACTGCAGCTTAAAAGTGTTTACTCCCACTTACCCCCGCTCTATTTTTTTAAAAGAAAAGAAAAAAGGGGTGATAGGAAAGTGGTGACAAAGGGGCACAAAGAGGGAAAGATAGTAGGCAAGGTAGCTAGGGATGTACAGGAAGGGTGTAGGGAAGGTCCATAGCTGTCCATTTCTTCTACAGCAATGGCTGTGCATATGCAAAAAATTTGGCGGTACATTTGGGCACTCACAACTCTGAGAGAGGGGTGAGGGCAACAATAGTATGTTGTGATGCCAATTAGAAATGTTTACATGTGTCCAGTGGACATGTGTGTGAAATGGACAGCTATGTATGGGGGGTACTTTTTTTTGCAAGAACAGATTGCCCTTCTTTTCTTTTATTTTAGGTGAGAGTGGGATGTTGGGAAAGGAGAGTAGGTATGATCAGGGAGAATAGGTTGGGTAGGATGACAGACAAGACAAACAAGATGCATACAGGGCAGTATATGACACATGTGGGGGGGAAACACCTTGGATGGGAAGGAGTGTTTGGAAGTCGCAAGCCCATGAGCCCACAAATGGATACAGTGGGACTGAGGTCCCAACTCATGGGCAGTCACCACTGCACCTTCACAGCCCAGAAGGTGGCTGTGCTGGGGGCTGTGTAGGAGGGGCAGGCTCACCCTTTAGTTGCACCACTCGGCCCTCAAGCTGGCATAGGTGGTCTCGAATCTCCCTGTTAAGCTCCCTACGCACCACCGCCCAGACCATACCATGGGTGACAGGTTCCTGTCCACTCCAGCTCCCAGGGGGGCTGAGCCCCATCCCCTGTGGTGGTTCCACCCGAAGGTGGTGCAGTTCCAACGGACGAGGAGGTCCCAGGCTGGGCCCCAGATGTGCTGGTACCCAGTGCCATGGCCAGCTGAGGTGGGACAGGTGGGTCCGCTGGGATCAGCCTTCCCATATGAGCTATGTTATAACATGTTTAAGGCAGATATGGGTTAGTAATAGTCAACCGCATTCACGATTAGTTATAACAGCATGCATATGTATTCCCATTACACAGGGCACCAGATATAACATAGTTGCAGAGCAGGCAGAAAACATGCATATATGGGTAAACAGTTGCCATTACAACAACATGCAGGTTTCATTGATGGCAACAGGACACCAATATGGGAGTATTTTAACATGGCACATGCATAGAAACAGATGTGAATATTTATAAACCAATAGGACATATGTCCCAACAAAGGTTAGTTAGGAGTGTAGACATACCAAATGAGTTGTGTAAATTGGTTATTTTTACACATATGGTAGGGGTGAGAGAGAGAGAAAGTTCAGTTAACAACTAATAAATCCTTGTATGTTTTCACAACATTCATAGTCACTGCAATGGTCTGTCCCTTACATGTATTATTACACTACCTAATGGCGTTATATTGTACAATGGTATTTTTGTAGATTAGTATGTACGGGACCTGTGTCTTATGTACAGGCTTGACAAGATGCAGGTGTTAATGCAACATGTTTTGAGACTGCTGTCATACACTTTGGGTGAGATGCTGGGATGACAGGTATGTTTGCATGTACATTCTCTGACTATGTACAAGTCTGACTATCAGTTATATGTCATTTACAGCTGCCTACATTTCTTGGATCATCACACTAATTTGTCAGGGGAACAGGGAAAAAGGCAGGTGATGTGGTCATTTATCAGGACATACTGGGCAGACTGGAACAGTTGAGGGGTATGAATATGCATACCACTTTCTATTTGAGCATTCTAGCATAATCTGTACAGTTGTTAAGTGTATATATGCATACGACTTTCTCACTGAACATTCTAACAAACTGTGTGCAGTTGTGTGGAATGATTATGCATACAACTCACTAGTGCTCCTGGGATCCAAAGCCCTGCTGTGTGTGACAAAAGCATTACGTTTAAGATCACTGTATACTATGCTATCAGGAAATTGCTGTGAGGCTTTCCAATGTATTTAGTCTAATATGACTGACCTGTTTGCACTTCTGACATTGTTATACAGCACTTCATACACATTTTATCTGCATACCACAGTGTGGGTAACACTGCTTACTACAACAGTACTATTTAATAACTGCAACAGTACAACAACATATGACTGCAGAGTAAACAGAACCAATGCAGGGGTTACACCTTTATTAGCAGCATATTACACAATTCTGTATACTGGTACAACATTTTCTTAGGCTCTTACATTTATTTGTTATGACAGTACATGCAGGCTATTTACTAACCTGCCTCATGATGCATCCTTTGCAGCCTAGCATCATAGGCTTGCTGTTTCACAGCATGCTCATCTGCAGCTGTCAGAGAAGTACAGTGATATTTACCCATACCTATCCATAGTATACACAAGCTAGGCAATTATTAACTATGTAGTGGAAGGAGGACTTACTCAGTTCTGGGGCATTCTGCATCTGTCTTGCTTCCTGGATCCACTGTTCCAGGACATCCCCCCTCCACCGCTTCAGGTCTGTATGATGGTGCCTGACCTGCTCACCAGTCTGGGGGATATCTGTGGCACTAGTGAGGTCACGGCCGAGACTGTCCCAGGCCTCTGTTGTGTATTGTGAGCCCTGGTACTGGCCCTGCAGTAGTCTCCTGTCATGGTGCTTTACCAGGAGCCATACCATGAATTTGGACTCCTGGATGCCCCAGCGCTACACTCTAAAGTGAGTGCCTTCTCCCACTCCAGCTATTCTGCCTGCAGGGGGATGCTACAACCAGTTATGAGCTGTATTTGCACCTTTTCGGTTTAAGTAGGGCCGGACTCACACACTTTTCCATAATTGGCCGGTTTCAAAAAAGCTAAGCTATGGGCACACCTGCTTACTTCAGGTTGGCACTGCTTAAAGAGGTGTACCTGTGGGCATATTGTATTGGCTTCCCTACACATTGCTTACAATTACTTAGTTGGGCTGTGCTGCAGTTAGCATTGCTTATTGGTTATCTAGCATTTTATTTGCCTTTTGTCAATGATGTCTTATTCATTACAGGTTATATATGTGTCTGGTCTCCGTCATTCATGTGTATATACACTGTATGGGGCCATGTGGACTTCATATCTTTATTACAGTGACACCTCAACTCTGTGTTTACTGCAGTACTCCAATTCACATATTTATGGTCTGTGACAGGTTATAGCACATTACACTGTACATAGATTCAGTTCACATATTTGATTTGATTTCCCTGTTGTGAGGATTAGTTTGCTGATACCACCTTTATATGTATTGCTATCGTGGTGTAGTGGTTTACTACTATGACTATGATGTACAGGGTCCTGAGTTCTAGACTTGCAGAGACTGGTAATTATGTTGCTGGCCAGAACACAAGCTGTTGGGTACAGAGTGATTAAGGCACTTTAAAGCAGTTGTGAGCAGGTTTGCATGGAGCTAAGCAATGCTAACCTCCGGTTACAGTTTCTTACACTCAGTTAGCCTCTGCATTGCTTCACCAGTGTGATACTCGCATACCGGCGCCCAAACAGGCTTACACCCACTTGCTCCTGCACTTGCAAATGTACTGCATTTGGTGTTTGCATCTGACACTCACACCCCTGGGTGAGGGTGAGGACTACGATAATACCTTCTGATGCCTATTACATCGGCTTACATGCCTACAGTGGGGTGTTGCTACCATATGTTCATAGGTGATGTGTAGTGGGTTATGCAACGACACATATGGTCATACCATACTTAACCATTTAAACTGTGCTGCGATGGGACCCATATCAGGAATGGCTGCCCATTAGACGTAAACATGCTGGTTGACTGTACAGAATCCATGGCCTGTCCAGAGTTTGCTTTATACTGTTGGTGTGTTCCTCTTACAATCTGCAATTGTCTGGCAAATACCTGGGAACTGACACCATTAAATACAGACAAGTAATTGGGTTTAGGACCCCACATCCTTCAGCCGAGTCATGCTAATGCAAACCTATTATTCTATCATCTTTCTAAGGTTGTAAGTGGAATATCTGCTTTCTGTCCCTATCAGACCTCTTAAACAAGTGGGGACAAATTTCAACTGAATCAGGGACAAGTCAAGAAAAACTCAGGGGCAATCAGGGACACTTTTAAAATATTAGTGCTATTAACTTGAAACATTGACAGAATCAGAGCATGTGAATTAATACACATTTTCTGAAGTAAAAGACCTTTATAACTCTTAATTATTGTCATTATTCATTAAGTGTAATTCACCACCTTTCCTCCAAACATCACTAGTTTTAGGAGGGATTAAAAGGGACAGAGTGAAAATTTGAGTCAAAATCAGGGACAGTTGAGAGGTATGGTCCCTATTTGTTCCCCCAGTGGTTTATGTCCTGTCCAGTGGATTTGTTCTTAGGGGTTGAGAGGTATGGGCATAAGTTCTGCCCATTTCGGAATATTATTTACATCCCTGGGGCGGTCCTAATACAACTGAGCCAACCAACACCTGCACGCCTAGGCCCATAATTGCATACACATAGTTCCCCCACCTGCCCCTCCTCTACACCATTCATCCTTACTGTGGGTGCAGGTGGAGTCTAACCACACCACTACACACTGTCCACTCTCCGCGTGTCAGGACCCATGTCGTACGTTGTGTCGACCCATGGGTTATCAGGCTTGCACAACCTACTGGTCTGTGTACGTCTACAGCCTGGGTTGATGACTCATGACAGGAACTGACTCCAATGATCAGTAATTTTTGGGGTGTCCCACAAGGGACATTGATGTCTTTGTTTCAAGATTAGACCTGGCAGGTCTCTCCCACTGGTAGTATCCTGCCTGTGGTCTGGGAAGCAGTGGTGTGTTTACTTTTATTGTGTGTCTGTATGTTTCACCGGTCAAGCTGGGGGGGTGGGTTGATGTTACGTGTTACACGTTTGTTGACTGGACCCCTCACCCCCATATGCATTGCCTGTGTAATTCATAACTGCTGTATCATATGCTAGCTATATACATGTGTATATGTACACACACACACACACACACATATATATATATTTTTATATATATATATATATATATATATATATATATATATATATATATATATATATATATATAGATAGATAGATATATACATTACTATATGCAGACATATCTGTATATGTATGCATACATGTATATATTTATGTATTGCTGTCTATATATATCTAACGACATATGGGTGTATGGGTGTATGGGTGTCTGCATATGTATATATCTATATGTGGGTATGTATATGTATTCTGTTTCTGTATGTATACATTTGTACTACGGAGAGGAAGAGGTATATCTCCATGTAGCTATGGGTTGATATACACACACATACCTCTACATATATACATCTACATCTGGTTATTCCATTCCTTGCCATGTAGATTACACTTTGCTGCCGTGGGACTCGTAGCAGGTGTGGCTGCTCATTGGGCGACGCCTCTGCCAAATGAACACTTTTGCTTACATCCCTGGAGCTGTCCATATAGACCCACATCAGCCAACACCTGCACACCTAGACCCATAACTAGCTACCCATAGTTCCCCTACCAGCACCTCCTCTACAGCACCCACCCTTACTCTGGGTGCTGGTCGGGTCTGAACACACCACTACACGCTGCCCACTCTCCACTTCACGGGACCCGTGTCATACATTGCTGCGACCCATGGGTCATCAGGCTTTCCCATCCTTGTATTCTGGGTATGTACACATACGGCCAAAACGGTTATCGTATCACCTTCTTTTGGTTATATGTCAATTTGTGGGGCGTCCCACAAGGGACGCTCCTGTCTGTGTTCCAAGATTAGATTTCATGGGTGCACTGTGACCCCCCTCACACTTGTATCCTGCCTGTGGTCTGGGGAGCAGTGGACTATTTACATTGTTTGCGGGTTTGTGTGTATGTTTCCTCTGTCCGGCTGGGGGGTGAGAGGTCATGCTACATGTTACATGTTTCTTGTTTGGGCCCTTCACTTCCATTGGCATAGCCTGTGAACATATGTCATTCTTGTGTGCTGTTTCCTGTCATAGCTGTGAATCTGTGTATATCTACACGCGCGTGCACACACACACACACACACACACACACACACACACACACACACACACACACACACACACATATATATATATATATATATATATATATATATATATATATATATATATATATATATATGTCTGTAGGGCAATGCATACCCCTGCGCAAATGCACTTAAACATGCTTACTGGTGCTTATTTATGCTTAAACCTGCTTACTACTGCCTTATTCATTATGACACTGACACTTCACTCCAGTTCACTTTTAATTGTTATTATGCAGGTTATACAGCAGACAGATGTCGAAATATGTTTATATACAGATTACCAATGGAAACTGGTATGTGCTGTAGTGGGATTTGGAATGGGAATGTCTGTTCATTAGGCGGATGTTCTAACCACTACACTATTGCTGTGCTGCTTCATTTGCATATATACCCATATACCCATGACTCCTAGTTCCCCAAACACCCACCCCAACACTGCACTAACACAGCCGTCATCCATTCTCCAGTTGGATACACGGTGTATCCACACCACTACACATAGGCCACTCCCTACACCTGTAGACCCATCCCATGGGTTGACTCACTCCACGTATCCTCAGACATCCCAAACTTTTAGTCCACAAACATTGGTGAAATGAGTGACCAATAGGACACTATTCACAATTTTTGGGTTGTCCCACCTGGGACACACATGTCTTTATTTCAAGATTAGACTCTATACTTCATTACATCATTACTCCCGTTAACATGGCACTACAATAAATTAATAGATATGACTATGTAGTAACATGAGAGCTAATAATGTACGAGTTCGGTGAAATTATTTTACAAATAGGACCGCTTTAGTGATTGGCACTGCCTTAGCAGGCAGATCACAGGAATGATTCCATCTGTGAGAAAGTCCTCACATTTGATTTTTTGAGAATAGCACTGACTTCGGACATTGTACACACTTCTGCATTTTAGCAGTTTCTCCCTTCCCTCTTATGCACAACCTATTATTCTATCTACTGTTGAGGTTTGTAGGGGCACTTTCATATTATTTATGTCTGTAAAAGGAATGAATGTGTTATAGGGAATGTACTTCTACATATAGATGTATGCATGTGTGTATGCATATATACTTATAACAAACTCACTGACCTCCACGAGGT
>NC_056731.1:766309310-766399310 GCF_019279795.1 Protopterus annectens | reverse complement strand
AAGTCATTTGGTTGACATGTGTACAGCTGACACAATTGCACATTACGTTGAAAGTTGACAGGTGTGTAAGACTGCACATTTCCAGGGTCTGGGGAATATGCCCTTTCCCTGATATTGTACTGTGATTTCAGAGTCAGCAAATATAACTAGCAAGATTGCCTCCCTCCAAAAAATTATTTTTTGTTTTTTATGTTTAATATTGTATCCGCCAAGGTCAGGGCTTATCGAATACATGCTATATCATTGACAGTTATGTTGTTGATGTTAAGTATGTCAATGTTTGGGTCTGTAACGTTTTTCAGTAGACCTACACACACACACACACAGATATATATATATATATATATATATATATATATATATATATATATATATATTTATATAGTTCCCCTTCAGAAGACTGAAATATCACAATTCTGAAATTCATAAGATTGAAGACCAACATCCTGAAACTTCATACTCCCGAAAACTCAAAATACTGAAAACACACAGAATACAAATAATGATAATATGCCAGTACAAAGACACACAGAAACATACAAAACAAAGCATAGCAGTTGTCCCCTGCTTATACGTGGTGGAAAGTAATATGGTTTATGTTGTTTAAAGTTAGTATATGTATGCTGTGTGTTTTCAGTATTTTGAGGGTTCAGGATTTTGGTCTTCAGTCTTATGACTTTCAGGTGGATGGCCATGGTAGTGCAGCAGTTAGCATTGCTGCCTGAAAGCAAAAGGTTCTCTGGTTTGATCCTTGGCTGGGGTGCCTTCTATATGGAGTCTGCATGTCCTCTCCCTGTGGTTGCATGAGTTTCCTCCAGGTGCTCCCATTTCCTCTCAAAGACATGCTCTAGGTGGATTGGATACTCTAAATTGTGTGTGTGAAGGTTGGGCACCGGGCTGGCAACTAGACACTGTAAAACTCCACTGCCAGTCATGAGTGGACAGGTGATCTGCTATGGTGACCCCAACTGGGAAAAGCCGAAAGAAGAAGTCTTATAAATTTCAGGATTGTGATATTTCAGCTTTCTGAAGGGGAACTATATATATATATATATATATATATATATATATATATATATATATATATATATATGAATCTATAGTGTTTAAGTTACTACAATCAATTAAAATACACAATCTCAATTCAAAATGTTAAATACACAAGGCAGTTGACATCCCAGTACATTGTATACAGATGCAGTGAACATAACTGCCACATACAAATTGCTGTAAACTACACACAAAATGCATCTCTACTAATTGGTTCTCTGCTTCATCTTTGAATCCCCACGTAAAATGTACAGGGATTCTTTAACTGAAAAGTGGAACAAAAACACCTGAGGCCAATATTTATGTAGGGAGGTTCTTTCCCCCAACACATCCTAGTGCACTAGGTCTTCCCCCAGATTTATATATATAAACTCTATGGTCTCACGATTGCAAAGTTAAGCAACCTTCAAAGTATTAGCTGACTCAACAACAGTCTATCAAAGCAGTACTAACAAAACCAGTAATTAAACAAGCAAGGGTGAAACATAGTCAACAAAAACACATGCCTGTCAAACAAAAGATGGTTGAGGTGTTTGCCTTACAAATGCAAAGTGCAGGGGTTTGACTCTGACATGGGGTAATTGGCTAGGCTTAAAAAATGGCCCACAACGGCAGTTAGCCTAGTATGAACCTATGAGCAAACATTTTATATATATATATATATATATATATATATATATATATATATATATATATATATATATATATGTGTGTGTGTGTGTGTGTGTGTGTGTACATATATATATATATATATATATATATATATATATATATATATATATATATATACTGTTTTTGGATGAAGTTTCAGTATTTCGAACTTCACTTGTACGAAAATATGTATATATATATGTGTGTATAAGTATGCTATTATGTCCTACATGGCCTTCAATTCCTATTTATCTACAGCTGTGTGACAATTACACATAATTATTTTAGTGGAAACAAACAAAACAGACCTCCAAAGTAATGTTTCAAGGGAATGTACCAGAAGAAAATGGGTTAAAGATTTTACAGTGGGTTGGCATAGTGGTGCAGTGGTTAGTGTTGTCACCTCCCAGCAAGAGGTTCCCTGGTTTGATTCTCAGCTGGGGTGCCTTCTGTGTGGAGTCTGCATGTTCTCCTTTCATTTGTGTGTGTTTGCTATGGTTCCCTCCTACATTCCAAAAACATGACATAGGTGGATTAGACACTCTAAATTGGCCATAGGTGTGAGTGTGTGATGTAAAAGGACTACCACAGTAGGGCTAGCCACCCAGTGGTGCAAACATTGGCTGTAGATGATTGTCACTGTTGAAGTGGCACCCCAAACCCATGTGGAAAAAGGGGTTGTGGATGGATGGATTTTACAGACAAAACAACTGAACAGGCATTTTGCATCACAATACACTGTTGAAGACATACTGAGTTCTATAATAATTAGGTACTTCATTTCAAAGCACTACCTATACAGTAACTAAATGTTTATCTGGAAAACCTTGCCAAGTCAAAAAACACCTTGGTATTAGCCCATCTTCTGCTAATTAGTAATAAAGACAAACATCTGGATGATGCCACAACATATTATTTACTACTTGAGCTGGGTAAATGTACTTTTTCCATGACATAATGCATTAATAAAGGACATGAAAAAGGTAGAGTGGCCAACTGACCATCCATACCAAAACCTTTCTGGAATATATGGTATGCCTCATAAGAAAGAGAAGGCTATATTTAAATGCATGTAACATTCAAGTGCATCACTAATTTCAGATGCCGTTCTGACATCACTGGTTCCACAACATTGCTATAATAGCAATGGAGGCATTTAACACTTCACTCATAGCCCATTTCACACCTGTTAATACAACCATTTCACTGATGAATGGACAAGGTGTCCATCTGTGATACTGGCGAAAGTGGTTCAAGCAGTGACTTGGTGTCAAAGTGTCAGCAGTGGAAAAGAGGATATAAGTGGCTTTATTAAGAAAACGTGTTACTTTTCTCAGAGGTGGGCAGGTTATTCCTACTGCAGCAGCATGATCTATGGAAAACAGAGAGACTGCAGCAGAGATACATAGGTGATGGATCAGGGGTGGGGGGAACCTCACAGTTGTTTGTAGCACAAGCAAAAATAAAATGGTTAGAATGCAGCCTGGACCAATACACCCCCACTTCTAGAGAAATGATCTGAAGGAGTGTGATGTGGAATTACTTAATCCAAGACCCTGAGCATGACACTGCACTCCTCACTACACAGTTTCATCTAATAAAGAGACAGACTGACAATGTAAATGATTATACATAGAAGACCAGCAGTGTCTGGTGAAAACTGAGCTGACACAGTCCTGTATGCAAAAAATGTACAAAAACTTGTAACGTTTTTTTTTTTTATATGCAGGCTCCATTTAAAATGTCACATGGCTTTCCTGTTGTATTCTACCTGGTGTTAGCAAAACTGGATTACAGAAATTCCACAAGTGTGTCTCATATCCACATCAGATGTTAATAAAGATCTTTGTTTTGTGGAACCCATTTTCGATACTTCTTTAGATCCATACATTTATTTATGAAAAATGATTTATGCATAATTCCCTGCCATTTAAATTATTTGCTTTAATAGTATCCCAAAGGCAGAAGACAGTACTGTATAAAATGTTACTTTGTGTAATTGGTGAAGGCATACAGAGCAGGATTCATGAGCTCCTGTACTTAGTGCTGCTATCATTTACATCTTGTGTACATGATACTGTGCTATTTAGTATTCATTAAGCAGCCCTGCACTTCTTCCCTGTTCTCAAAGCAAGTGTAAGTGGCAGGATATGCTAATGAAGGCATAAGTAGCCAATTACATGCAAAGTAAACAATCTAATATGGTGGAGCTCTTCATGAAGTATAAAGTGCACGTGTGCATTTAGCGGTCTTGTTTGCCTTGAATTACAATACTTTTTAGGAATACAATTATGAAGACACTTAGAAAAAAATGTTAGGGGTTGCTGCTGCCCTCATTATCCTGTATATGCCACAAGGTTAAGGGTTGCTGCTGCCCTCATTATCCTGGATGTGCCACAATGTTAGGGGTTGCTGCTGCCCTCATTATCCTGTATGTGCCACAAGGTTAAGGGTTGCTGCTGCCCTCATTATCCTGGATGTGCCACAAGGTTAAGGGTTGCTGCTGCCCTCATTATCCTGGATGTGCCACAATGTTAGGGGTTGCTGCTGCCCTCATTATCCTGTATGTGCCACAAGGTTAAGGGTTGCTGCTGCCCTCATTATCCTGGATGTGCCACAAGGTTAAGGGTTGCTGCTGCCCTCATTATCCTGGATGTGCCACAATGGTAGGGGTTGCTGCTGCCCTCATTATCCTGTATGTGCCACAAGGTTAAGGGTTGCTGCTGCCCTCATTATCCTGGATGTGCCACAATGTTAGGGGTTGCTGCTGCCCTCATTATCCTGTATGTGCCACAAGGTTAAGGGTTGCTGCTGCCCTCATTATCCTGGATGTGCCACAATGGTAGGGGTTGCTGCTGCCCTCATTATCCTGTATGTGCCACAAGGTTAAGGGTTGCTGCTGAGGAGAGCACATATAATTGCTACATAAGTGAAAACATAAGATCCTAAGCACATAGAAATAGTAAAACTGATGCCAGCAAAAGTCCACAGCCTTTACTTAGCCATGGGTGAGTTCTGTCAGCATTACACAGAGTCAGCCCCCAATGATACATCTTATAGCCGCACTATTATCCAAGGTAACAGTTGAACCTGTAAAAAAAATAAATAAATTTTTATATATATATATATATATATATATATATATATATATATATATATATACATATATATAAAACTTCAACTTCAACTTTTGACATCCATCTGACTCATTTATGTAGATTCCGTTTGGTCAGGTTTGTGCAGGGGTGTGCAACAGAGGGAAACAGAGGAATGCATTTCCAATAATGCTTGGCAAGTCCTAATAAGGATCATATCTGTTTCTTTGTCTGGGGAAAAGCCACTCCTTTCCAACCTGAGCCTTTTCATATCTAAGGTAGTTTACCTCGGTCATTCCTACTTTATAGTTTGGAGCAGTATCGATATGCCAGACTGTCTGAATAGGTCTAATACTGCTTGCACCATAGGATGATGAGAATCCAAATCCTCTGAATGAATGACCATGTCCCCAGATAAGCTGCAACATAGAGTTGAGTGCATGAGTGTGTGTTTGTGGTATCAATGGCACTTTCTCAATAAAATAATGTTTTCTAATAAACCAGAAGGGAAAATAACAGTTTAGTGATGCAAAGTCTTAATAACATATGTTTCTGTGCACATTGTATTGATTTTGTTTGCTCAGCAACACCTCAGTGTTCTCTGAATAGTGTCTGAAAAGATTAGTCCATTTATTCAGCAAATAAATACATTTATTTTCTTCTCATCCCCAAAATCTTATGACTGAATGGTACTATTCATGTTGTAGCATTTAAGTTATTTGAGTCAGGAAGGGAAGTAGTGTTTCAAAGAATAAGCATAGTTATATAATATGAGTCCAAACTGGCCACATCTGCTAAAGACAGTCATAAAGCCTTCTTCACATATGTCCGCAATCTCAAGGGAAGCAACCAGATCTTCTCAGAACTGGTGGTCAAGCCTGCTGGCAGACAGGTTCAGTGAAAAATTCACCCCTCTGCCCCCCCCCCCCCATCAGTAAAACAGGACATCCCCAGTACCTGCCCCCGACCCATATCTCTAGGGAGCAAGTCATCACTGCCTTCTCAAAGGCAAAGAATACAGCCTCCATGGGACCCGATAACATCCCAGGCTGCATCTTACATGAACTCAGGCAGGAATTTGTAGCACCATTAGGCACCCTATTCAATTAAAGCCTGAGTACCGGCTTCATGCCAGCCAAGTGGAGGACAGCTACTTCCATCCCTTTGCACAAAGGTGGACCGTCCACCGATCCAGGAAATTATAGACCCATCAGCCTAACTAGCCTGATCTGCAAGGCCATGAAGCATATTATCATGGACCTCATTAACAAGGACATTGGCAACCTTCAGACGCTTGATCCCACACAGTTTGGTTTTGTCAAGGAGAGGTCATGCCTGTTAAATTTGGTTGACTTCATTGAGACAGTCACCAAGGCCATAGACGAGGGGAAGATGGTGCACACTGCCTACCCTGACCTGGTCAAAGCCTTCAATACTATTCCCCACTCAGGTATAATAGATAAACTCTCTCAACTAGGCATCAATCCATATGTTACCAGATGGGTAGCAAAGTGGCTTACTGACAGAACCCACCTAGTCAAAATAGGGGAAGCCACTTCAAGTAGTAGACCCATAACAAGTGGTGTACCCAGGGGTCAGTCTTGGGACCTCTGCTGTTTGGGATAAACTTCTCAGAGGTTCAGGCCAAATCTAGTGGGCTATGGCTTACCAGATTTGCAAATGATTGCAAGCTGGGTGCTGTCATCAATTCCCTTAGTGATGTGCACATCCTCCAAGAGGGTCTCACCCAAACAAATAACTGGTGCCAGAAACATGGCCTCAAACTGAATGCCAAAAAATGCATCATCATCCCTTTTGAGGAGAGTGATGTCCCCACAAATTATCATATTGATAATAAGGTCCTAAGCATGTAATGAGTCGTGAGAGACTTGGGCACCCAGGTTGATAGCAAACTGACTTTTGACCACCATATTGCCATGTTGTACAGAAAGCTTTCTACATGGCTCACCTCATTAGTAAGGGTATTTCATCTAGGGACAAGGTGGTCATAACATCCCTGTATTCTTCCCTTATAAGACCCATTATTGAGTACAATGCCCCTTTTAGCATGTACCTCAAAAAGCACATGCAAGAGCTGGAGAGACAACGGTTCCTCACCAGGAGAATCCAGGGCCTCAAACATCTACCCTACACAGATAGGCTAAAAGTCCTGTCCCTCTACTCAGCCTCCTACAGACTCATCAGAGGTGACATCTGTCTGGCATACAAAGCAATATCAGACCCTGCCCTGATGGGACTGCTGCATATCCACAAGTCAAGCTCCACTCAAGTAACCCGCACATGAGACTTGAACCTGGTCTGTGACATCAATAGGACTTGTTGGCGGGACATATTTGTGTCCCATAGACTCCCCCTTTGTGGAATAGACACCCTCTCCATGTAAAGCAGAGTACCTCATTAACCCTTTTTCAGTGCAACCTGGGCAACTGGATGGGGAACAGAAAATGCACCCCTGAGATTCCACCTGTGTCCCTGCTGGACAGTCGCATAGGGTGCTGACTTGTTGGAGCATTGGCTAAATTCTTAGCTAGGCTTGTAAGGGTCTCAGGGCCAATAGCCTAGTAACTTCCTATGATCCTATGATGCTATTTAATGTACATTCTCAGACCATCATTTAGGCTATATGTAGCACCATTACAGATGACTGAAAGTCATGGTAAATCTGATTTGTCCCAAAAATATACTCTTAGCTTACTGGCATATTATAATAAGAAGAAACTGCAAAGATTTGCTGGAAGTGAGTGTATTTAAAGAAAATATTTATGCAGCATACAGAGAGTAGTGATGTGAATGAAAGCTTGTTTGTGCAGAACATAACCTGATTGGCAAGGTATCCTTATAAACCCGAGCCTGCTGCACATGGAGATCTCATCCATACAAATGGTTGGAAAGGTTAGTGACAACTATTGATGCATGAATCCTTCTGCAGGATTGCTGCTGCTGCGGTCCAAATGGATCCCAAGTGTCTGGTTCATTTCAGGGGTATGGTTTCTTAATAATTGACTTTTACAAGTATGAAGCCTACTATTATGAGTCTTAACACTTGACACATTGAAAAATAAACTGCAATTTCAAGAAAAATATTGAATTCTGAAACTCTGTTAAACATTACAAGTCTTCCTCTTGCACCTTCCACCCCTGGTACTAATATTTCCTAAATCCAATGTCATAATACCTCATGGTAGGAGGAAACTCTAAGATATGTCAGACACTGGCTTAGTGTATATTGCCACACATTTGCCTTCCCATTTCTACTGTTCCAGTGCTCACATTTGCAGTCCTTGGAATTTCAACAATGGTCCTATTCCTATTCCTGGCATTATTTGGGGAAGTCTTATCATTCCCTTGATGATTATCTACTTCCCAGTAGCATGTTTAAATGTATTTGGAATTAATGATAGTTAACATTTTTTTGCCAGTGGAGCAATGATTTACCATCTGCAACAAAATAGGCAGTGTCCTATGTACTTGCTGTGCATTTTTTCTGGGACTTCTGGTTTTTGTGCAAACATTTTTTTTTCCACCCAAAATTTAATGCTGTGCCCCAAAATCCTACAACAGTTTGTCAGTTTGTCCTTATGGAGGGCAGCACTCTTAAACTGAGCTTGTAAAAAAAAAATTGTGTGTGTGTGTGTGTGTGTGTGTGTGTGTGTGTGTGTGTGTGTGTGTGTGTGTGTGTGTGTGTGTGTGTGTGTGTGTGTGTGTGTATGTGTGTGTGTGTCAGTAACACAGGCAGCAGAAATACAAGAAGCAGTGTAAGATTCAAAGGACTCCTGAAACATAATATTCTTATCTATGGTGTTTGAATGTCTGTTTGAAAAAGGCAGTGATTTCTGTGCTCTCCATCTTGTCACTTTCTGCCCTAGCAATTCCTGTTAATAAACCAGGTTATTAAAGTTATACGGTTTGATGCACAACTGTTTGGCATGTCTTAACAGAGCAGCTTAGTCATCTGAAAACTTTTATTTTTTGCTGTCAGATATGTCAGAAAAACAGACTAGATTATTTTCCACAGTATCCAAGTAAATAATGAAAATCAATTAGTCACTAGTCTAATCCTTAAGGAATGTACTAGGTTAGTAATACTGCCCACTGCTAGTCCACCGATAAACAACCACACTATATTATAATCTGAGGCCTCACATGGACAGTTCACTCAGATTAAAAAGACCTGCTTTTGGTCTGGTTGTGGCTCAGTAAAAACTAAATGAAAACTCCAGCCAAGCTAGAACTTCCAATGAGTGACCTCCCAAGTGGGGTTTGGCTTTATTGGCCTGAAATTGTCCATTAAAACAACTTCAAACGTAAAAGTCATGGGCAATCAAAATCGCCATATAGCTGAAACACCTGATGTTCATAAGGGTCATTTGCATATATCCCATGTTCCTCTGTCACAGGAGGTTTGGGAGGTCACTCATTGGAAGTTCTAGCTTGGCTGGAGTTTTCATTTAGTTTTTACTGATTGGTTTTTCAGTGTGACCTTCTCACTCTTTGTTTTAATTTGTTAGTTGGGATATTTTGCACACCCTAATGATAATGGACATCAGCTGGGTATAACAACCCTGTGTTTCTTATGCTTAGTCAAACACTCTGCTTGTGCTATGCTGATGAGTCCATACCAAGGCTGAAATATGCATATCCATAGCTAGTGGGGTTTGGCTTTATTGGTCTGAAATTGTCTATTAAAATGACTTCAAATATAAAACTAATGGGTAATTAAAATCGCCATATAGCTGAAACACCTGATGTTCATAAGGGTTATTTGTATGTATCCTATGTGCCTCTGTCACAGGAGGTTTGGGAGGTCACTCATTGGAAGTTCTAGCTTGGCTGGAGGTTTCATTTAGTTTTTATTGATTGATTTTTCAGTGTTACCTTCAAACTCTTTGTTTTAGTCTGGTAGTGGCTCGGAAACCATTTATTAAAATAGTCCATGTTATATGGAACCAGCTGCCACAGCAAGTACATAGATGTATACATAGCTAATGACCACCAGGGCCTATATAAGCCTATCCAATACACTTTTATACGCCAAAAGATTTAATAAGAAGCAAAGTTTTCGGTTAACCACCCTTCATCAGTACATAAAATTGAATGAATCTAAAAAAACATTTAAATAGGAACATAATTAAATTACATGATTCAGCCAGCCTAACAGAATCATCAAACAATTACATATTTAGAATACATCAAATTAACAATACACAAATATCTAAATTCATTTTAAGTATCTAAACTTCTTATAAATATGTAAAAAACGCATATAAAACCATAAAATATGTGTCAAAAAATATATCAAAAAATATATATGTGTGTGTATATATATATACATATATGTATATATATATATATATATATATATATATATATATATATATATATAAAGATATGTATAGACATATAACATATGTATAAGAAATATAAAATTGAATACAGAGGATGTTAACTTTATAGTTCACGCAGATGAAATGGTGCAAGATTTCATTAAGTTAGATTATTCATCACAAATTATTGAATGTATATATAATGAGGTCAAAATGAAAAGAAGCAATGAATATAAACCTGTTTTAGTGCTCATAATAGACAATCAGTGAATGTGTTTGATAACAAGAATGATGTAATAATATATATAACTACATATAATGCTCGTACAAGAGATGTTTGTAGCATTATAGAAAGAAACTGGTTGATAATGCTGGCTATGCCAGAGGTAAAAGACTTATTAGGAATGAAACCGAAATTTTCTTTTAGGAACATGGAAAATTTAAAACAGAAATTATGCTACAAGGATTTTAGAGAAAAAGAAGGAAAGGGTAATCATTTAAAGAAAAACTTAATGCAGAAATGCTATAATTGTACATGCTGTGTTGATATATTTGATACTTCAAGTATATTTGAACATCCTATAACAAAAAAAAAGTTTGAATTTGATTGCTCAGCTAATTGTAATACTTGCCAAATAGTCTACCTTGCGACTTGTGTTAAATGCACAAGTTTCTATGTAGGTAAGACTACTAGAAAGTTGAAAGAGCGCATAATAGAACACAAGTCTGAAATTAGAAGGGAGATTATGACAAATGCATTAAGTAAGCACATCAAGGAAAATGAAGGCCATGCTTTTAAGTTTAGAGTGATTTGTGAAGTTAATCTTGGTTTGAGAGGGGGTGATACTAATAATGCACTAGAATTAAAAGAACTTGAATGGATTATTAGACTAGATGCAGAACAAGAACCTGGGTTAAATGTAGCGGTTAGTTTGAAACCAGTTCTTATTAAAAGACAAAGGGAAAATATTTAGATTTTATACTAATATACCAGTACTTATTAAGCATGATCTTTTATGTTCCATGTCCTAAGTTTTTTGTTTTAATATGTTTTATGTGTTCACTATATTTATATGTATGAATTTTATATTTCTTATACATATGTTATATGTCTATACATATCTTTATATATATATATATATATATATATATATATATATATATATACACACACATATATATTTTTTTTATATATTTTTTGACATTTTTTTGACACATTTTATGGTTTTATATGCGTTTTTTACATATTTATAAGAAGTTTAGATACTTAAAATGAATTTAGATATTTGTGTATTGTTAATTTGATGTATTCTAAATATGTAATTGTTTGATGATTCTGTTAGGCTGGCTGAATCATGTGATTTAATTATGTTCCTATTTAAATGGTTTTTTAGATTCATTCAATTTTATGTACTGATGAAGGGTGGTTAACCCGAAAGCTTTGCTTCTTATTAAATCTTTTGGTGTATAAAAGTGTATTGGATTGCTTAGAACTTGAATTAGATGTGTTTCCTATATAAGCCTAGTCATGCAACCCAACCCAATTGTGTCTCTACATATCTTGGGCATTTATTAGGCAGGAGTTATGGTAGTTAGGAAGCTTCTAGAGGTTATGTGGGGGGGGGGGTTGTTAGTTTGAACATTACTGTCTGCCTCTGTCTACCAGAGACATGGGGGCCAGACTGGGATGAATTTCCAATTTCCCATCTATTGGTCAATGTTGCGCTTAAATTGGGTCAGGTATGGACTCTACTTCACATGGATAGGGAGCCTGATCTAGAGCATGTGGATCCTCTGAGACACAGATCTGTCTCACCAACATGTCTTACTTATGTCATAATCAAAATTTAAATCCTTGAATCTAGTGGTTCTGATGCTGCTTATTTTACAGATGAGCAAAAAGTTCATCAGAGCTGGATCTGAGGATGCCTTGTATGCCAGGCATATATCACTTCTCAGTAACCTGTAGGAGACTGAGTATAAAGATTGGGCTTTAAGGCAATCCAAATAGGACGATGTGTTTATACACTAGATTCTCTTGGTAAGGAACCTTTGTGGGTGTTCCAACTGATGCATATATCTGGTCAGCTCTATGTTGAAAGGGGCATTATACTCAATGATGGGTCTGATAAGGGGCAAATAAAGTGGCACTATCACATCCTTGGACATGGATGACATGCCCTTACTTATAGAATTATTTCATTTTTACCTTGGCTACATTTTGGTAAAAGGTCAGATTACTGTCAACATATGTTGCCAGATCCCTAACTACTGGGTAAACTCTTATGGGTATCATATCAATGGACTAATTAGCCTGGGTGTCAGTTATCCCAAAAGTCACTATAATGCATTTCTTAGCACTGAGTTTTATTCTCTGACTTTGCCACCAGTAATTTATCTGAGTTAGACCCTCTTGTAAGATGTATGTCTCATGAGACCATCTATGATAGCTCCCAATTTGCAGTCATCTGTGAACTTGGTCAGCAGGCCCTTTGCATTAGCCTTTACCTGAAAAAAGTAGATACCAAACAGGAGTGGTCTCAGTATGGAGCCCTGAAATGCCCTGCTGGTGAGCGGTCTCTTAGTGGAGGTGGTCTAACCATGTTTGACATCATGGGTCCTGTCTGTGAGTCAGCTGGCAATTCAGAGAGTTATGTATGTGTTTATGCCCAGTTTAGTGAGATTGTCAACTATAATCAAGTTGGGTATTGTATTGAACACTTTAGTCAGGTCCAGGTAGGCTGTAGGCATTGCTTTCCCCTCATTTATTGCCTTGGTGACCTTCTCAAAGAAGTCCACCAGGTTTAGAAAGCATGGCCTTCACTTGACAAAGCCAAACTGGTTGGGTCCAGTGTCTGAATGTTGCCTATATCTTTGCTGATCATTTACATGATAATGCATACCTATGTGTGGAGAATATAGTGTGTGTGCTCTTGACAACCTTGCTTGCATGGGAGTTTTTTGCCTCCAGTGAAATTGTGTATGTGCATCTCTTGCATAGTGTGTTTGTTTCTTTAAGGATTATATGGTCTGTAAACATGAGAAAATTGCTACATTGTCTCAGGATGCCCATATCTACCAAGATGACTACAGAGACATCTGGAAATTGCATATCCATGTTGTCCAGACCTGTATTTGGGTGGGCTACTGTACGTTGTGTACTGGGTTATACAGAGGTTCCTGCAGATCAATGTGTGTGTATGTACATTTAAGAAGTTGTCCTAGGGCTTGCACAAGTGTATAAATACTGAGCATGTGCAAGTCTGACTGCCATTTTGTAGTAAGCCGTTGAGACATAAGCATGTATGTATGAAAGCTCTGTCTGTTAGCCACTTCGTTTGTATTTTATAATAATGCTGTCCATACTGATGTGTTTCTATGTATTAAAGCATCTAAACAAAATACCCCGCCTGCTTGTTATCTATGTGTGAGAGAGAGAGAGAGAGAGACGAGCCAGATGGTGTCAGAAGCGACATGTCTAAAAGGCATGAAGTTAGAGGTGGCATGGCTAAAATGACTTAAGGCACTTGCTTGGAATTGGAGGAATATACAAAAGTGAGTCATCCCTAAAATGTGCAAACTTCGCAAAACAGGTCAGAAATGAATTTCAGGTATTAAAACTTGCTCAGCACAATTTGTTTTCATATAATATGAAACAAGGCATACAGAATGTTCTAAATGATATTTGCATAAACTGATATGTATGATATTGATAAAAATATTTGAATTACTACAGAAAATGTTTGAAATAAAGTATGAATTACATAAAATGAATAAAATAAGGGGAAACAACTGCATTTTCGTAAAGTATGAATTTTTCATATTAAGCAAAGATATCCAAGTTATCAGAAGTGAATAATGTGTTTGCATGTTTGTGCAGTGTTACAGTAAACTGTTTTGCAAAAGTACAGCCATCACAGGGCATATTTCAAGAATACAGCCATTCTTCTTCTTCTTACAGCTGCTCCAGTTAGGGGTTGCCACAGCAGATCAACTGTTTCCATTTCTTCCTGTCCCCTGCATCTTGCTCTGTCACACCAACCACCTGCACGTCCTCACCATATCCATAAACCTTATCTTAGGCCTTCCTATTTTCCTGTTACCTGGCAGCTTCATCCTTAGCATCTTTTTCCCAATATACTCTGCATCCCTCCTCAGCACATGTCCATACCAATGTAATCTTGCCTCTCTGGCTTTGTCTCCAAACCTTCCAACCTGGGCTGACCCTCTACTATACTTATTCCTAATCCTGTCCATCCTCGTCACACCCAGTGTGAATCTTAACATCTTCAACTCTGCCACGTCAAGCTCTGACTTCTGCTTTTTTGTCAATGCCACTGTCTCCAACCCATATAACATAGCTGGTCTCATTACCCTCTTGTAGACCTTCCCTTTCACTCTTACTACAGCCATTACAGAGCATATTTTGCAAAGTACAGTATTTCGAAGAGTTTATTGTGCATTTGAATGTTATTACAAGTGCACAGAACAGGTTTTTCATGCATAAATACAAGGCCATATTTTCAATGTGTTTCTGTATACTCTGTGGGCATGGCAGATGGATTTCGAAAACCGAGTGCACTTGTGTTTGACAGTAATATTGCTGAGAACTGGAGAGTGTTTGAGCAAAAGTATGACATTTTCATACAGGCTGCATTTTCTGATAAAGGTGACCGTATAAAGGCATTTATTCTACTTAATTTAGCTGGGTCAGAAGCTATAGGACGGGAACAGTCATTTGTGTATGCACCTGCTATCTATGCAGGAGAGTGGGAAAACTATCACATTATTGCACAGCTGAGTCAAGGGAGGACCCTGAGGGCTTAAAACATAAATTTAGAGAAATGTGTAACCCCAAAACAAATGTTACAATGGAGAGGCACTTATTTTATACAAGGGATCAAAAGCCTGGTGAAACATTTACAGCATATATAACTGACATGAGAAACAAAGATGAAATTTGCAGATTTGGTGATTTATGGGATGAGTTGATAAAGGGCAGACTTGTGTGTGGTATAAAAGATGATGCTGTGAGAAAGATTCTGCTTCGTGACAGTGATTTAACTTTGAATAAAGCCAATGAGATTTGTCAGATATACGAGCTCAGAGAAAAGCAGACAAATATGCTTACAAATGAGAACAGAAGACACAGTGATGAAGCTCATGTTGACAGTATGCAGTGCATAGTTAAAAGAAACAGGCCCAAGCACATGGCAGCAACTGTAGCCACTACATCACTCACTGGTAAACCCCAGAGCTGTCTAGCAAATTCCAGAGTTTGCACAGTCTGAATGAAGCATATGGATGAGTCAGCAAACTCAAAGCATGGGCCGCAATCCAGTTTCATTGCCAAATGTCGTAACTGTGGTGAAAGTCATGAATCTAAAAGGGAAAAATGTTTAGCTTTTGGTCAACAATGCCACAAATGCAAAAAGTGGAATCATTTTAAAAAGTTTTGTAAATCAAAAGGCCCACATTCTTTTATTAAAAGGGAATTTTTTAAGAAACGAGTTGATTAATTAGAAAGCTCCAACCCTACTCTTTAAGTTGATGGTGTGTCAGTGCTTCACGAAACAGTCAATACAGTAGATTTAAGGCCAAAGAATGAAGTATTTTGTACTGTTCAGATAAATGGCAAACCCATAGAGCTCAAAGTTTATACAGGTTCAAAGTGCAATGTTATATCAGCAGAAACATTTGCTAGAGTGTGTCATGGTGAAAGGCTTGATGTGGCAAGGTGAGCAAAGCTTGTTGCTTATCGAGGTGAAGAAATTTAGACAGAAGACTTAGTAGTGCTTTCATGTTACGCTGCTGGAAGAAGCTATAACTTATTATTTTATGTGGTCAAGAGGCACGTCCAGTCATTATTAGGGCTCAGAGACAGTTTGAAAATGGGACTGCTTTCATTTAACAAGGAAGTTCACCAAGTTAGCTTAAAAAAACACTACTCTAATTTTGCCCAGTACATTTTTTTCCACCTATGCTGATCGTTTTGAAGACAAACTAAGGAAGCTTCCAGTTGTGTACTCCATGAAGTTAGACCCAGAGGTCAGTCCAGTAATCAGGCCAGCACGAAAAGTTCCAACAGCCATGCAGGAGAGAGTCAAAGCAGAGTTAGACAAAATGGTGAGACAAGGTGTGATTTATCCATTCGAGACTCCAACTGAATGGGTATCTCCCATGGTGGTAGCTCATAAGGAAAGCTCAGATGAAAAGATAACATGTATTGATCCATGAGATTTGAACAAAGCATTAAAAAGATCTCATCATCCAATGCACACAGTCAAAGAAGTCATAGCCTTGATGCCAAATGCCATTGTTTTTTCTGTCTTAGATGCAAAGTGTTCATTTTGGCAAATTCAGCTTGACAAGAAATGATCATTGCTCACTAACTTTAGTACTCCATTTGGCAGGTACAGATTTTTGAGAATCTCATTTGGGATAAATTCTGCAAGTGAAGTCTTTCAGTGTACAATGGAGCAAATTTTTTCTAGGATCCTTGTGCTATTATAGTAGACGACATACTAGTAGGAGGTCATGGTGAAGCAGAGCATGACAGAAACCTCAGAAAAGTTCTGGAAAGGGCACGTCAAGTGAATCTTAAGCTCAATACACAGAAATGCAAATTCAGGCTACAAGAAGTTACTTATGTTGGTCATGTATTTACCAGTTCAGGCCTACGACCAGATCCTTCAAAACAAACAGCCATTCTTGAGATGCCAACTCCAGACAATGTTCAAGCCCTGCAATATTTCTTGACATGGTTAACTACCTTGGCAAGTTCATTACAGACTTGAGACAAATATCAGCACCACTCAGAGAGCTGACACATAAGGATGTATCATGGTCTTGGTTAGAGCAACACCAAAGAGCATTTGATGGTCTGAAAAAGAGAATTGCTAGTCCAACAACTCTCAGATTCTATGATGTTCACAAGCCAGTTACACTTTCATGCAATGCTTCAAAATTTGGTCTTGGTGCAGTCATTTTACAAGAGGATCAATTTGTTGCCTATGCACGGAGAACTCTTACCCAAACTGAAATGCAGTATGCCCAGATCGAGAAAGAGCTTTTGGCAATTGTGTTTGCATGTTCAGAAGTTCCATGATTATGTTTATAGTAGACCTATTCAGATTGAAACAGACCACCAACCCATAGTCACTATCTTGAGAAAACCTATGCGTTCAGCTTCAGCCTGACTGTAATGTATGAGGCTAGCATTGCAAAAGTATAATTTCAATTTTGCCTAAAAGAAAAGCAAACTTCTTTTTCTTGCTAATACCTTATCCAGATCACCCAGAAACACTTTAGAGCAGCACGAGAATGAGAACCTTGATTTTGTAGTCATGGAAGTGAGAACTTTTTCTTCCACATCTTAATGAATTGAGAGATTACACAGCTACAGATCCAGTTTTACAAAGGCTTAACCACGTTATCAATCAAAGATGGCCATCAAAGCAATCTAGTTTACCTCAAGAAGTGCAACCTTCTTTTCCATACAGAGATGAGATTTTGTCTGACAAAGGTATTATTAAGAAAGGTCTGAAAGTAATTGTTCCAAAGTCTTTGCAACCAGAGTACATTACTGTCTTGCACTTTGGTCACCCAGGAACAGATTCTACCAAAAGAAGGGTGAGAGGACTAGTATTTTGGCCTTCTATGTCACAGGACATTGAGAGAGCACTTTCATCTTGTTCAGTATGTAATAGTACAAAAACACATCAACAGAAAGAACCACTTTAGCAAAAACAGATATCCAGAACTACCTTGGTCGACAGTAGCCACAGACATTTTCAAGTGTAATGGCCAACATTATTTGGTATTAGTAGACTCTTACTCCAATTGGTTCAAGATTGACCTACTTCCCAACCTAGCATTCAGTACTGTCATTACTAATATGAGGCATCATTTTGCTGTACATGGTAGGCTGCTCAAAGTTATTTCCGACAATAGCATGCAATTTATCAGCCAACAGTTCAAAAGATTTGCTGAAGAATGGGACTTTACTCATGTCACAAGTAGCCCTGAGTAACCGCAGTCAAATGGTTTGGCAGAACGTGCAGTTCAAAGTACAAAACACTTACTAGAGAAGTCAAAATAATATAATAGTGATGTTTCCTGAATCTCTTGAATTTGTAAAAACTAAAATAAAATTCTAGCCAATGACCCTTAAGAACATCAGGTGTTTCAGCTTTATGATAACTCTGAATGCCCATGACGTCTTTTCTTTTTAAGTCGTTTAATGGACAAATTCAGGCCAATAAAGCCAAACCCCACTAGCTGTGAACATTCATGTTTTGGCCTTGCTATAGCCTCATCAACACTGCACAAGTGATCTGTTTGACTAAGCATTAGAAACACAGTCATTTGCATATATCCCATGTGCCTCTAATATAAGAGGTTTGAAGAATCACACAGTGGAGATTTTAGCTTGGTTAGAATTTTCTTTTAGTTTTTACTTACTGGAATCTCTTGAATCTCAGAAATGTTCCTCCTGATAAACATCTTGGTTCACCTGCTCAGAGACTTCTCTCAAGACAAACCAGAACCACATTACTAATCAGTAGTCAAGGTTTCACCAAGAAGGGCAGTCATGGAAGGGTGCATTTGCATCCATCCTGTTCAACTACCATTATTGGTATGAACATTTTAGGACCTTTGGCTAACAGTATTTTGTGGATAGGAGACAGGGGAAAAAGGAGAGGGAGAGGTAAGTGCAGCCTGCTGTACAATCTCTCTACCTGAAAAACCTAACAAGCCTACAGGACATGTAAATACAGTAAGGATGTGTGGCAGCATTTACAACAGCAATTCCCAAACCTGTGTTCTAAGGGACCCAATGATTGTGGAAAATTAGAAATACTAGTAGGGGTGAGTAATGAACAGGACTACATACCACCATTTCAAAAGCAGTAGCCCTTTCCTAGGGAGGCAGAAGAACATATGGACAAATGTATTGCATAATGGGAAAAGGAAGGAATCAAAAAAAAAAGCAACAGTCCCACAAATTCACCAATCTGGCAGGTTAAGTAGAAAGACGGTAGCTACCGTCTTGTCATTAATTTATGAAAGGTTAATCAGTACACAACTCCTGCAGCACACCTAATTCTGGGAGTTCCAGAACTGGCTGCATGTATTAAACCACAAAGTAAGTGGTTTACAGTAGTAGATTAAGCAAATGGCTTTTTCGCTATACCACGCAGGAAGACAGACTGGCCACAATTTGCCTTTACATTAAAAAATCAGCGATTATGTCATGACAAGATTACCGCATGGATTTCGACAGTTATTTTTTATCAGATGGTAGGGTCCATTCTGCAACATTTGGAAAAAGATGATTCAGTACTGCATTACATTGATGATATATTAATTCAGTCTGAAACAGTGGAGGAGCATGTATGGCTTCTCAAAAAAAGTTTTTCATACTCTGCAGCAGGCAGGGTTTAAGGTTAAAAGTGAAAAAAATCAGTTCATGACACAGGAAGTTAAATTTCTAGGTACTATCATTAAACCATCAGGAAGGTCTCCTTGCCCAGTGCGAGTGCAAGGTATTTTTACAAATGGAAAAGCCATTGGCAATAGCAGATTTACACAAATTCATGGAAACCATGAACTATAATAGGGAATTTATAGAGGATTATGCAGCTGTGGCTGCTCCTCTATACAAAATGTTACAGGAACAAAAAAACTCCACTCATTTGGAGTGGGGACCTCATGAAGATGAAGCATTTTCACAAATGAAGGTAAAGTTAGCACAAACTAGAGAGTTAATAGCACTCACACCAAAGTTACCATTTGTATTACAAGCAGCTGCAGGAAAAAAGACAGTATCTGTAGTACTATTACAGGAATGACCACTTGGTGAAGAAAAGTAGAATGGAAAAAACATTATGTCTAGTCACCTTCTGCAGAAGAAAAATGACCCCAGTGGAAATGGGCTATCATCCATGCATTCAGCAACTCTTAGCCATTTCCTGGGGCATTAAGCAAACTGAGTATCTGACTGTATCTTCCAGCATTATAGTACAAACACCACATCAAGCAGTGAAAGTTTTAGTAGATAACTTTGATATGAATAAAATCACAAATGGTATTTGTCAGGCAGTATTCACAAAATGGATGGCACTTTTTGGAATGAAAACTATCACCATACAGACAGGGTTCATAGGCATGTACTAGGCTAATGGTCCTGGAGCCTTTACAAGCCTAGCTAATAGGAATACCCTGGTATTGTGCCACCTGACCTTAGTTCCCAGTGCCTCTGTCGAGTAGAGCCACTGGAGTGATCCCAGAGGTGAATTTTCTATTTCCCATCCATTTATCAAGATTTGTCTTGAAGAGGGGCAGTGAGATGCTCTGTTTGATATGATTAGCCTAATGAGGAAAGAGTAGAGGGAAACAATGACCTCTTTCTTCCTGAATGCAAAACCCTTAGTAATGAAATGCACCACATAGAAGGACTTTCTGACCACAGTGGCAATGTGGTGGTCAAAAGAGAGGCTGCTGTCAACCTGTGTTCCCAGATCTCTTATGACACATTTTGTATTCAGTGGACTACCATCAATGTGGTAATTCATGGGAACCATGTTTTTCCCAAATGGAATGACGACACATTTTTTGGTATTGAGCTTAAGGCCATGGTTCTGACACCAGTCATTGGTCTCAGTGTGGCCTTTCTGTAGGATGTCAACATCACTTGAGAAGTTAATTATGGCTCCCAACTTGCAATTGTCTGTGAACTTTGTCAGCCAGAGTCCCTTCATGTTGTCCTGAACTTCAGAGAAGTAGATACCAAACAGGAGAGGACCCAGGACTGAACCCTATGGGACTCCACTCGTGACTGGTCAACAGTCTGACTTGGAGTCAGCTACTTTCACACCGTGGGTTCTATCTGTGAGCCACTTTGCAACCCACCTAGTGATATAGAGGTTGATGCCTAGCTTAGTAAGTTTTTCTATGATTCCTGAGTGGGGAATGGTATCAAAGGCCTTTCCCAGATCAAGGTAGGCTGTATGAACCACCTTGTCATCATCCACAGCTCTGGTGACTGACTCAAAGAAGTCAACCAGGTTGAACAGGCATGATCTATACTTCACAAAACCAAACTGTGTGGGATACAGAGTTTGGAGGTTCCCTATATCTTTGTTTATTAGGTTCATGATGATGTGTTCCATAGCTTTGCATATCAGACTTGTCAGGCTAATGGGGCAATAGTTCTCAGGGTCTGTAGTTGCTACTCCTTTGTGGAGAGGGATGACTGTAGCAGTGCGCCATTCGGTAGGGACAAAGCCTGAGGTGAGGCTGTGATTGAACAGGGCACACAGGTGAGGTGCCAGTTCACTCTGTAGTTCATGTAGAACACAGCCAGGGATATTGTCAGGTCACATAGAAGCAGTATTCCTGGCCTTGGACAGTGGTGTTTTAACCTGTGCAGCAGTAATACTCGGTGCCTGGCAATCTACTGGTATTGTGGTTGGTCCTTTGCTGGAGGAAAGAGGGGTAAAGTTGGCACTGAATCTGTCGGCCAGTATATTGGCAATATCTGTTGGCTCGGTATAGGAGGTGCCATAACAGCTCTGAGCAAATCTGGGTATTGCCGTGGAGATTCTTTACATAACTATAGAAGGCCTTGTGGTTGTCTTTACTATCTGCTGCAATTCTGTTTTCATAGCTTGCTTTAGAGGATTTGATGAGGGATCTCAACTTTTTGTTGAGGCTGATAAGGGAGTTTTTCCAGTCTTGAGACTTCACCTTATTTCTCATCAGTTTCCTCCTTTTGTTGTAGAGTTTGTTTATGGCAGGGGACCACCAGATTGGCTTCCTTTTTTTTGGAGGAGACCGTCTTGGTTCTATTGGGTATGGCAAGATCCATGCATTTGTGTATGTGTTCATACAGGGCATTAATGTATGATTCGGCAGTCATGCAGTTGTTCTCCAATTGCATGGATGCCGTGAAGTTAGCCACCTCTGTTTTTAGGAGCCCAAAGTTAGCTTTGGAGAAGTTGTTCATGGTGGTTACCTTTGTGGGGGGGGGGGGTTGGAGGGATGTGGATTTCCAAGGTGATTAGTTTGTGGTCGGATCTAACCAGGGAGGAGTTGACTATTGGTACATAGTAATGGTCACACATGTTAGTAATGACCAGGTCAAGGATGTTGCTACCTCTAGTGGGGGTAAGAATGAGCTGGTCCAAGGCATTGGAATTAATGAATTCCAGGAAACATTGGGAAAGTGTATTGGTACATGAGTAGTTTTCCCAGTTAATGGAGGGGTCATTGAAGTCGCCCAGGATGAGAGTGTTAGTTTGGACCCTAATATTCTCAAGAGTGCTTAGGAACATGGAGTGTGAGTCTTGGGACATGGTTGGGGACCTATAGCAGATGACAACCTGAATTGCTGTCTTACCCAATGTTAGCTTCATCTGAAGTATCTCTGATGTGTTATGTTGGGCTACCAGTCTGGAGGTGTGTGTATCCTTTATGAATATGGAAACACCACTGCATTTGGAGCTTCGGTCCAAATTCTGAGGCTGAAAGGTGTGCAATGAGTTATAGCCAGGTAG
The DNA here is from genome assembly GCF_019279795.1 of Protopterus annectens. NCBI lineage: Eukaryota > Metazoa > Chordata > Ceratodontiformes > Protopteridae > Protopterus > Protopterus annectens. The sequence continues at coordinate 766,376,609 of NC_056731.1, read as the reverse complement.
TGCAGGGGTGCTTTCTGTTGCCTTGAACCAGGTCTCTGTTACAGCACAAATGTCAATGTTCTCCATTTCAAGGAGTGCTTTGAGCGAGTGCATTTTGAGATTTAGACTTCTAGCATTGAGCAGCATGACCCTCAGATTGCATTTGTTTGTAGCTGTTACGGTGGTAATTTGGTCTTTGGAACACTGCCTAAAAAAGGCACTATAGGGGTGGCAAGTACCTTGGCCAGTATCCAGAAGCCCAGGGGTGACAGATGCAGGCCATCTCTGGCAAAGCATTGAGGTCTGTCAGTCATGTCATCCAAGACAGACAGATACTGGATCCCCTTAGAATGACACCAGAAACTTAGCCAATTGTTGAAATCAATCATTTTCTGCTTGTACTGTGGTATAATTCTGATGGTAGAAGGCTGCTCAGGGCTAGTGTCATACCCGCCTGGGGCTACATAATCCAAGAGCTCCTCCATGTCTCTTTTCATGTAGTCCAGGGAGGTACATCTCAGGTCATTCACATCCACATGTACAATGGCAGAGTCATATTCGTACCAGTTGTTGAGGGACCTGAGTGTGTGTGTTATGTGGTGGATCCTGGCACCTGACAGGCAGCTGTTACTTTCTCCTTATTCAACCTAGTGAGTGGGACATCAGTGTGCCTCACTATCGAGTCACCTATGTCTAGTGTGTTGGGTATGCTTTTTTGCCTTAGGGGCTTTGGTTGAGTGGCACACTGTTTAAGAGAGTTATGTGTCTCATGATTAGTGTTGTGTTGTGGTGGTCAAGTGCATTTCTCTCTTGGAGGTCGCTGCTGTTTTGGTAGATTTTTATTATGAACCTCCACGAAGGTGGATGTGTGGTTTGTGTTTTTATGTGAAGGCAGTGCTGGTGTGTGTTCTGGAGGGCTGTGTGTTCCATATGGTGTGGTGCCTGTGTTGACCTTCTCCTCTTGGCCAGCTATTCCGGTCTAGGCTGGGAGAGTGTGTGGCTTCCAATTTGGATATATAAGTGCATTTCTCACAAGTCTGAGTATTGGGAGGTAAGAGGAGAGGATTGTCAGTGTACATGAGACAGTTGCTACATTGCCTCAGGATGCCCAAGTTCACCAGGTTAATAGGAGAAAGCACAGGGAACTGACCTTTAGACATGCCTGGAGGGGTGAGTATTAATAAGTACTGGAGCTGTTTCCTTGTAGAACGTTTAGTGCTGGTAACACTTTTGTGTGCTACAATAATTGCTGCAAGATGTCTGGTAAAGTGCTAGACTAATAAGTTAGTAAAAGTGCTGGAGAGGAGAGAACTAGCAGATCTAAGGGAAAAATTGAAGAGCAGACTTTTTGGCACTGCTCAGAAGATTACAAACAGTCCTCGATACAGCAGATCTGTATCTGGACTAGACTAGTTCCAGGAAAGGTGGGAAACAAGCACAAATGTGGGCTTTTAAACCAGAAAGTTGAAAGAGATGGAAAAAACTGCCCAAATGGCCAATAAACTACAATTTATGGGCCAGAAACCACTCCTCTTGTGGTAGGTAGGCAACCTAGTGCTTACCACTCCCACTAATAAGCTAGAAGGGGATACATATTATTTATCAAATCACACAGGATATGAAGGAAAACAGCATAACTGCTTAGAAGAAATAATGTCACCTGATGTACAATTTCTGGCATCTGATTTTCACCACTTTAAGCCACCCATCTTTGTGGACGGAGCATGGTTTTAGGACAAAGGTAAATATTGGACAAGATTTTAAATAGTTCCAGAGAATCCAAAGCTGGGTTCTCCAGAGCTAATCAAGTTACCAGGGCATATGTCAGCTTAGAGAGCTGAATTGGAGTTAGTACTGTATGTACTCAATTATTACAATTCTGATAACATTTTCTCAGACAGTGTTTAACTAGTAAACTCTTTAAGATTATATATGGCCATCTGGGTAAGACTAGGATTTGCAGACAGTGCAGACAAACCATTACGGCATGCTAAGGTATTAAAAGACATACATAAAGTAATAACAAGGTCAAACCAGCAGGGACAATACAGCATTTTAAAGGTAAAAGCCCATCAGAAACCAAGTGAGACTTTCAAGTTAAATGCATTAGCTGACATGTTGGCAAAATAAGTAGCACAAAAGGGAACAGAACTTCCATGATATGAATATATCAATGAAGAAGTCGGTGCCTTAAAGGAGATAGACAGTCAATTGAGGAAGATTTCATAAATATTCAAAAGAAGCAGGATTTAAAAGAAGAAACAGACCAGAGCATAATAGCAGGAATACCACCAAAACAGTACTATGCGTACTCTACTACAAAAGGATTGCAGCTACCTTAAGTGCCATTTCAGTTAGCATGTCAGTTGGTCAAGTTAAATCACCAAATATTAGGACATCCAGGAGCTGATAAACTATGGGCAGTTGTAAAAGAAAAGTATAGGAATCCAAGTTTAAAAAGGGTCTCTAGGCTAATTGTAGAAGAATGTCTAATCTGTTTGCAGGTAAATGCTAAAAGTAGAAACCTACATTGAGTACAGCCAGCAGATGGGCCATGGTATACAGTTCAAATACATTATGCAGGTACTTTGCCAACAACAAAGAGAGGTTACAGATACCTACTGGTAGTAGTGAATGTTTTCTCAAAATGGGCAGAGGCAATTCCTACTAAAACCATGACAGCAAAGGCAACGTCAGAAGCCTTATGGAAAAATATTTTCTGTCATTAGGGGTGGCCAAGAATTATTGAGTCGGACAATGGTCTGCAGTTTGTTAGTGATTTAATAAAGCAAATGTGTTATCTGTTATGAATTCAGCAAAGATTTTATGTGCCTTATCACCCACAGTCAAATGAAATTGTAGAGCTAATAAATCATACGCTCAAAGAGCATCTCAAAAAAGGATGTCTTGAAAAGGGAAATACATGGGTACAACATTTACCAGGCATTCTTATGGGTATAAGGGCAACACCCAACAATAAGACAAGAATATTTCCTTATATCATGACAGGGAGAAAAATGCCATTACAGTTTCCTTTTGATCCTGATACACCAAACAGTAGATCTATGTTAGAAATCAGCAAGCATCAGGAATGGTTAAAGCAACTTACAGAAATATGTGATTACAATGCAATAGAACAAGCTTTCCATCCATGGAGAAAAGTCCCAATATTACTGCCGGAAGAAAACCTTCCCTGTGGAACAAAGATATCAGTAAAAATGTTTCAGATGGAAGGGCCCTGGGATAGCCATTGACAGGGACATTTTGAAGTAGTGGAACAAGTAGGTCCACTGGTGTACAAAATCAAACGTAAAACGAAAAACAGAACAGTTCTAGTGCATAGAGATCAAATGAGAGTAGTTAAAAGCAGTGAAGAAATGAAGTCACAGAAGTGAAATGCATGTATTTTCTTTTCAGAAAATGAAAATGAAGCTGCCTAAAGTGCAGCTGTTTGGAATACAGAAGAGCAAAAGGCAGACAACAGCAAATGTAAATAATTTTGTAACTATATCCACATTTAAGAGTGTGTTAGACCAATATCTATTTTGTTTTTCACAGTTTTTTGTAATTGTATAATAGCACCAGGAATAACAGACACTGCGGCAGAAAAGGTATACAAAAGTAATATTACTAATATAAGGTTATGGTGGGTGCATGCTACAACAAATAGAACAAAAGGTAATTTTTCTTGTCCAGAAAGACAGCAATGTCATGTTGGAACCCTTTACTTTAACTAAAATGTTACAGTCTGGGAGACTGCCAGAGGACAGGTATATGTCCAACTTTTACAACGTAAAGCAAATGTGTCCTTACAGAACAATTCTGCTATAAAATGCTTTATACTGACTGTATGAACAGTACTGCAAAAGGGTTAAAAATAGAGCTATGGGAGTGAAATATATTGGTCTGTATTAATGATTCAGTAATTATTTGAAGACAACACCCTTGCCTTTTTATTATCAGGACTTTTAATAATCATCCCAGAACCAAGTTTGAACAAGTAATCAGGGTACCATCAGCATGTACGGGTAGTGTGACAAATATACCAAAAAAGAGTAACACATTTTAATGTCTCATTCCCTCCTGACACTACAGGCTGTAGGAAATGAAGGCATGGTACAATACTCTTTTAGGTAAGATGGGAACAGGTTTAGGTGCACTGAATTTGATTGATACAGAAATATTGGCAAACAGATTAAAATTGACAGGCCAGGATATTTCACAAATTGCGCATTTACAGGCACAGTGGTTACCTACCCCAGTTAGAGAGAAATGATACTGATTTACAAAATAAAACTCATAAAATTGAACATTGTGCTCATACAGCTAATGGACTGATGTGTGGTCAGCACTCACCAGTCTATCAACCACACTTGTTTCAACATTCTGTAAATTTGTGTAAATGGACAATTTTAATTCCTATTTTTGAAATGTTTACTGAAATACCCTACAGTTTGTGTGTATTGTAGCAAAATAGAAGCTATGTACTTACCATAACGTTCCATGTGAGTTGTTTAGATCTGAGGTAATTCTAGCAGTGCATGGTGGGATAAGGGGCTGGTCTCGAGCTACTGGCAAACCTTGAGCTTGCTATCGGCCGTGTCAGAGCTGAGGATCAGCTCCAACCCATCAGTGAGAATAATCGGCGAGATTAACAACTTCACATTCAAAGTTTAACATTTACTAAGCAATGTTCTTTTGTAAGTTGTCTTAATAATATAACTCACCTGACATGGCATAATGAAACATATGTGTTCATTCCAGAAAGCAAGAGGGCGACGCCTTTGTAATGGAATTCACAGGCATTGTCAATGATTAATGTAGGATTTTCATTAGAATCGTTACGTAAAGTCATAAATGAAAGTAAACAGTTAATTCAACAGTTGCAAAAGGTAAATAAGACTATTATTATGTGTGGAGTCTGCATGTCCTCCCCGCATTCAAGTGGGCGTTCGAAAGACATGCTTTGAATAGACGTGCCTTCGTTGAAGGTTGGGCATCGGGCTGGCAACTCGACACCATAAAAAACAACTGCTAATCATTAGCGGACCGGAGTTCCACTGTGGCGTCCCCTAACCAGGAAAAGCTGAAAGGCAAACAACAACATTCTAAGTCATGAATTAAAATCTATAATTGTAAAAAAAAACAAATTAATCAAGTTAGCTGAAAAAACTGAGGCAGACACAACTCATAATTGGTGAGACATTTTTACAGAAAGGTCTGCAAAAGGAAAAAAGTTGTTATACTGGATTATACACTCAGTTCTGGTAGTAATGCTTGTTATCATTGTACTAACTGTGTGGAATTGTGTCTTGACTGGTTGTTTCAAGAAAATGCTAAAAAGGTTTTGATTCCTAATGTGTTTTCTGTAAATCACAATGAAAATTATGATCTAACAAAAGAATACATATCAATGTAAACTTGTTTTGTGTGTTTTTAAAACAAAAGGGGAACTGTTAGAATTCATTAAAGGGTTAAAAATTTATTTTCTGAATATATATAGAAAAAGTAAGAAAAAATAGTATAGTAGTTATTATGCATATTTGGAATACATATTATGTGATTAAGACTGTTCCATGACTAGCACAGCTACAAGAAGAACTGCATATAAGGATGACTCCCTAATTCCTGAAGTAATTATTAAAACATGTGCAAGGAGAACCAGAGAGGAACGACTACCTAAGTATTGAAGGTTGTCACATAATTCACCTTGAAACAGAACAAAAATCAGCTTATCAGCAGACTGCATGGCATCAAGCAAATACCAAAGTATTGACTTTATTCAGACAAAAACTGTATAAAAAGACTGTAAAACTGAATGTTGGTATCTGGGTATTTTGTAGGAACATAGTTCCAAGGTACGTGGAGAATTATCATCTGTAGCTGTATTAAAAAGCAAACCTTGTACAGTAAAAAGCTGTAAGCTGTAACATGTTATATGTGTAATTTATTATATTAAGTTGTTTTATTAATAACTGCATTCAAGTGTATTAAAGTACAGAAATGTAAAGTATATTTTGATAAATCCATCAGCTTGCTAAAATTTATGAAGCAGAAAGACCAGTACACAAAACAGTAGCCAGACATCAGCACTTGAGATGGGGCATATATGTGCCAGGACCATTACTATGTGCTCCACTTTCATTTGTATGCATTTCCAGATCCATGACAGGGGGGTTATGATAACTAAAAGAAAATTCAATCCCATGCCACACTGTGGCATGCCAGTTTGGTAGTTCCCTAGCCAGTAGATTATTAGGCACCTTTAAACATGGGCAGCCCTAATCTAGCAGGATAAAGCCAGACCCTCAGGTTGCTAAGGTGAGGGTTTCTGTAACACAGGGTGGCCAGGAATGTGACCAAACTCCCCTCATGACTGCTTGAATGATGATCTTGTCTTGTTGCATTTGAGTTCAAGACCTATGGGATGGGGGCTTATGATTGGCAGGCATGAGGGCAAAAAAGACACAGTACAAAAAATGTTTGGGATGTGCAGACCTTGACTTAATTTAGAACCAAGCCAATTGAGCACTTTGCAACTGTTTACAAATGTCACAGCTACAAAGAACATAACTTATCTTCCTCCTTTTTCTCTAAACTGCAAATAGCATTTCATTACAGCTACATGGATATCAACCAATGTTAATATCAAGTGTGATCAAAAATTCTATATAGGAGTCATTTTATTAGAAATATAAATTATTACAGACAAGTGTGAGGTATAACAGTAGTAGACTAAGTCTTTCCATAGGCTGTTTGTGTTGTCCTCTAATTTGTGTGACAAATACCCAAAGTTTCAGCTGTCTAATAAATAGAATCTCCTGGTAAGATTACATTTTTCCCAGTCTTCATAAGGCCAGACCTTGATAACTTCCCTACCTGTGCCCATTGGACAGTTAGTCCCTGCAGGGAGGGGAACAGATATGCCCATTTGTTCTTCAGTCTGAGTGAGAGGCCTACTGTCCATTCATTCCCAGCCAAGGCCATTGTAGCTCATTCATTTCTCTAAGCAATGATCAAGTGTTAAGGATATTGCTATCCTGCCTCCATCCTATCCACCCCATGGCAACCTACTGGTTCCACATATGCTACTGCATAGGAGATCCTTCCCATGCTTCCACTTGTCAGTCCTCACCTATTGCCTTACAAGCAGAGTGGAGCTACACTGACTCCACCAGCTGATGCTGATGCTCCTCTTACACTCCTGAAAATGTCAAATGTGTAGTAGGTCAGTTTTCATCACCCAGGATGGACAAACTGGCATCTGTTGCTCACCACTATCCTCCTCCCTGACCCTAACAGCACCAGAGCTAAGAATAAAACTCATATTGGACTTCCAAGATAGCTGCACACTGATCAACAGCTTAATTTCTTCCCTCCCAGTGTGGAAAACAGTAATTGAGAAAATGGGACAATGAAATTGTCAGCTTGGGTAAAATTCAGTTGCTGGCTAGTAAACAGACTGCCTGGATCCCAGCAAAGAAGAAATTTGGAAAAACTGAAAAAAAAAATCAAGCAAAAAAGCTGAAGAGAAAACACTTACTGAGAAGAATCTTGCAGCTGTACAACAAAAAGAGTTCATGCTTCAACTTTGGGACAAACAATGGCTTCCAGTAACTTGCATGAAAAATGAATCAAATGTATTCAGCTGTAATTAAAATAGATAAAACAATGAAAGAATATATCACCTCAGATAAAAGGCTGGAAAAATAGAAGAAATTTTAGCTATTCAGATGAACTCTTGCAACTGCAAACATCAGAGGTTAAAATGAAGGCTGGCTGATTATTAGACATCTCAAGAAGAGCTGTTTCTAAAAATAGTAGAGTTAGAAGGCAGAACATGCAGAGAAAACTTAAAGTTTTCTGCTGTACCAGAGAAACTGGAAGGAACAGACTGTATTAATTTAATGAAAGCACAAATAAACAATTGGACTGGTGTTCCACTGCAGGATTTGTTAACTGAAAGGGCACATTGAATGTATGTTCAAAATCTGTCCATGAGAAAGTAGCCCAGACCTATACTAGTAACGATGCAATCCTACCAGTGCAAAGCATTGATCCTGACAAAACTGCGGCCGAAAGAAAAAGTATTAAAAATTTGAAACAGCACAGTGTTTGAGAATTATTATTATTCTCTGCACACCAAGCAGTACAGAATCAAATTTATCCCAGCAATCGGGGAATGTCAAGAGGCAAGTGTTTTAAGTTGCTATATCCAGCTGACATCAGAATTTTCTTTTTCTGGAGGAGAAAACATATTTTTTGATGCAGAACAGGCTAAGGATGAAATAAAAAGTTTATCCAACAAAAAGTAAACCAGCATGCAGAAAGGGACTCTGCTACTATTCTTCTAGCAATAAATCTCATAGGGAGGCTTTGCCAATAAAACTTTTTCCAATGTCCCAAAGAAAAATGCTTGAGAAACAAAAAAAGACATAAGATTTGACTAGGAAAATCAGGGGTACCTTGGACTTAGACATGAATCTGGTGTTGGGAGATGTTGATGATTAGGAAGACCAGCAACATTGAAATTAGTGAATAAATGGGAAACTATAAAGCATCAGTCACTGTTGTGAAATATGGCCTTGCAAGAAAATGTGGCTTAGAAAGACTGGACTTTTGTTGTCTTTGTTAAGCTTGTGGGTGGGCAGTAAAGTGTATACCATATTGTATGTCATTTAGAAGTACATTAAAGAGGAAAACAAAGTAACCTTAAGTAAACCAAATTTGTTCTTATTAGTATTTGCATAAAATGCTTCATTATATAAAAGTACATGCTATATTGTAAAGCAGTTTTGTATAGCATGTAATTAAGGATAATTTAAATGTGGGGGAGTCTTTTCAGTAACTGTTATTTATATATATATATATATATATATATATATATATATATAAAAGATATTAAAGTAAACAAATATTTTTGTTCATAGTTGTATGAAATATGGGCTTTACAGTATAACAAGAGAAGAAAGGCTGGACAAAAGCAATTTTAAGTTAATATAATACTGTGATCTTGGGCTGCCATGCTGGGGGTGGGGTGTAAAAATGTATATTATATGTAGAATTAAGATAATAATTTCCATAATTTTTACAAGGGTAGATATGTAGATCAATGTTCTTGGTTTAAGATATAAACAGTTTTTTGTAAAAAAAAAATGGGCTTGGAAATTTATGAAAAATGCTAAATTTCTTTCACCTGCAAAGTCATTAGCTTGATATATTTGCATTAGCAAATGCTCTCAGTGTGAGACAAGAAGTATACATCTGAAGGCAATAGGTCAGAGAAATTCTGTATATTCTGTTCTGAGTGAAATTTACAAAGATTCCTTCATGCATCCGCAAAGTTGTTAGCTGATTTTTTTTTTCATTGCTGACTAGTTTTACACAGTGATGACCTATCTGTAAGTACAAGCGATTAATTCTCAGAGTTCTGAGCATTCCTCACTAAAGGAAATGTAAAATGTGAAAATGCAATGGCAAGAAGTTCAATGAAAAATAAAGTTTGAAATTATGGGAAGTGAATAAGTGATAGTAGCTCCCCAGTAGCCTTAACTCATTAATGAATTGAAAAGAACAGTGCACTATGCAATTTTATTTAAAGGTAACCAATGCACTTTTTTAGGGCTAAATGTTAATGTTTCCTAAAATTATACACACCTGAGAGGGGAATATACATAAGAAAATAACAGAAAGTATGATAATCTTTAATAAAAAAACAAGAAAAAACATAAGCAAATACACATTTTCATCTCATAAAAATATCAAAAGGAATGGAGAATTCTTCACATTCAAAATAACTGCAATTCACTGCTTCCTTTTATTGAACTAAACCAGGACTTGTGCACTTTATCATGTAACCAAATTTGTTTTTTATTTTTCTTAAATAACATGTGAAATCCACCATGTTATTTAACCCATTATTCCTGCAGGCATCTAACTTTATTTGACATGTTCATAGCTCAAATGGTGTAGTGGTACATTGCTCTGAATACAGTGTACAGGGTCCTGGGTTTGAGACTTGGCAGGGCTGATTATTCCAGGAAGAAAGAGGTCATCATTTCTCTCTACTCTTCCCTCATTAGACCAATCATAGAGTATACTGCCCCATTTGGCATATATCTCACTAGACACCTACAACAGCTGGAGAGGGTACTAAAGTACCTCATGGACAGACTCAAAAAACTCCAGCTATTCTCTGTCTCATATTGTTACTAAGAGGTGATCTCTGCTTGACTTATAAAGCCATGTCTGACCCAGCTCTGTTAGAAATGCTACTTCTAAAGAAATCCCAATCCCTCCACATCACACAGTCCAGAGACCTCAACCACATTACCACAATCAACAGAACATGCTGGAGGGACAGATTCATTACCCAGAGACTGCCCATGCTCTGGAATAGACTTCCCATACATGTCAAGCAGAGCACCTCACTAGCCCTGTTCAAGAGAAATCTTGATGAGTGGATGAGAAATAGAAAGTTCACCCCAGGGATCACTCCAGTGGCTTTACTTGATAGAGGCACTGGGAACTAACGATGGGTGGCACAATGCCAGGGCACTTCTATGGGCTAGGCATGTAAAGGCCACAGGGCCATTAGTCTAGTACACACCTATGAACCTATGTATTTTCTAAATAGTCTAAAAATTCTTCATTACTGCTCCCTCTGATGTTGTCCTTTGTGGTATCTAAATTAAAAAATATAAATCTTTTAAAGCCTTCACATCTATTTGCATGCTTACACTAGGCATTCAATTCATTGTGTAAGTGAGAACATAGACTATAAAATGCACTTTAGTATGAGAAACCTTAATTTTAAATGCGAAAATGCCTGTGGGTGCAGCTGTCAATTTGGGGCAATTGCTCCTATCTGGAGGATTAAACTTCATTTACTGAAAATGTATATACTTCTGTGTGTTTATTCTAAGTTAAAAGGGGATGGGGTGTTCTTAAAGTGTATTTAGTTGTTTTTGCTTGAAGCTTTTCATTAAAACAAAGTCTTAAAAATGTGACATAGGTTCAAATGGAGATGAGAAGAAACAATTGTATAAAAGATTAGACTATCAAGCATTGTTGTGTACCTATATGACAAAACTTGGAAATACACATACAAAAAACTGTCATGTGCAATAGCTGGGAATTTTTTTTTATCCTAATGGCTACTGTATAAATATTATCTTGGAGTATAAATTGTCTTACAGCTATAGACAAAAAGGAAAGAACATTAAATTATATTAAGAAATGCACAGTGCAAATAGCAATACTGCAGGAGATACATTTGGAAAGAAATGAGCAAGTGACTTTGATAAATAAAGGATTTCAGGCTGGATATTCAGCAAAATATCAGAGACAAAGGAAAAAGGAAGTAATAATACTGATTTTTAGAGGAAGAAAAAGATAATAATGGTATATTTCTGGCAGTATGGCCCTATTGGCAAGGAAAAGGATTACATTGGTACATACTTATATTTCACGAAAACCTGCTATTACAGAGCTTAAGAAAAATTTGGGAGAAATAATCAGCTTTGAAAAGGGAACATTACTTATATGTGGGGACTAGAACTTGATTTGCGGTAGTGAGGATATATCAGGGGGACTTGGAAGGGAGAATATAACAAAGCAGGGTAGATTTCTAAAGTAGTAGGAACTTGGAGATCATATTACTCCCCAAGGTACAATAGCTGGGCTAGACTTGATAGAAATTATATTTCATGGGAACATGTGCATTTAATTGAAAGATTTAACATGCATGCAATGACTATTTCAGATCATGCACTGATAAAAATGAAGATGAAAATGCAGGGTAATGAAGTACTAATGAGGTGCTGGCACTTTCCCACCAACCTGTTAAAAAGAGAGGAATTTAAGGAATGGGTAGCAGAAATTATTCAAGAATTATTAGGGAAGATAAACATTTCTTCAGAAGGAATGGCTAGTAACTTGGACAAAATGAAACTGGAGTTTAAAAACAGAGAAAGTAGTTAAGAAGTAATATGAATTATTTAGAGAAGCTAAATCTCACTGAACAGTATGATGACCAACTGCAGAGTGCAAAGGGGAAAATAAGGGAGTATTTGGATAATATCTATGAGTTTGGAAAGATTGCTGTTCAGCAGCTATTTATGATAAACACTCCTGATCAGAAAAATTTTTAGCACAATTACTCAGGCAAGACAATATAGAAAACTTATAACTTAGGCATGAGAATGTAGAAAGGTTATCACCAAACTTAGAGAGCCTATGATAAGAAAAACAACCAGGATCATATAAAGATACTGGAGATATCCCAGAAATTTTATGAAAATACTTATAAAGCAGATGAATGTGGAATAGAGAAAGAATATAAATGGAAATATTTAATGAAGAGTTAATTATGCCAATATCTGAGGAAAATGAGGTTCACCAACTAACATTTAAGATAGGAGGAGATGATATAAATATGGTTATGTATAATCAATATGCAGGAAAGTCTCCAGGAACAGATGGCATTCCTGTGGAAGTTTAAAAGTTAGGATGGAAGAAAGTGATAAAGATCTGGAAGATTTTATTAGTATTTTAAAAGGGAGGGAGGCATCAGCATCTTGGGAGAAAGCTGTGATGGCTCTATTATCCAAAGAGGTTAAAAACTCATCAGTCCCAGCTTCATATGTACTCATTTTAATTTTATAATATAATTATAACATGCTTATGTTTATACTGGCTAAAATAATGGCAGAGGTATTGCCAACATAGCTAGATTATGGATCAATGTATTTTTCCAGAGAGAAGGCAAACATTTGACAACGTTAACAAAATGATGATCCAGAGTGAAGCAGAATATAAGAAAATGCCACTATTGTTTGTGGGTCTTGATGCAGAGAAAGCATTTGACATAATATGCTGGGATTTTATGTTTAAAGCAATGGAAGAATTTGTATTTCCTGATGCAATAACAGAGTTAATTAGGAGGATATATGAAGGACCAGAGAAAAGTCTTAACATTTGAAGGCTCCTCTCTGATAAGTTGTGTTTGAACAGAGACACCAGGAAGAGGTCTTCTCTATCCCTTTTGTTATTTGCTTTATATTTAGATTCATTGCTAAAGTAAATAAATGACAGAAATTCAACGATATAATTGGTATGGTAATCAAGAAAACCTGCTTTATTTGCAGACTATATTACTTTCTACTTCATAAATCCAGAAAAGGTAATCTCAGTTTTATAGAATATTTTGAAACAGAAATGTGTTTTTTTTCAAGATATAAAATTAAGTGAAGATAAAACAAAGGCTATAGCCATAAATTATGTACACACACACACACACACACACACACACACACACTGGTTTAGCAATGCCTATATTTATTAGGACACCATAAGATATAGTATTTAGGAGTATGGACTAAAAAGCCTTCTGCTGTGGCAGCTAAGAATATGTGGGTAGAGACTTAAAAGATCATACAAAACTGAGAAACTGAAAAATCTTGGTTATGGATATAGATAGTAAGATACAAGCAGTGAAAATGTTTTAGTCATTTTAGTGTTATATATAGATCAGGCATATTTTTATCAACCAGAGGAGAAGTTCTTGGCAATAATTAATAAAGAGTTTAAGAAATTTATATGGTAAGGGAAGAGGGCAAGGTAGTTTAGGATTACCTGCTTTGAGGGGATGTTGCAGTTAAGAGTCATATCACAAACAGAAGGTCAAAGTGGAAAGGTATGATGAAACAGTGAGAGGTTTCAAGAACTAAGGAGAGGGTGGGATTTTGGATGCAGATCCTTAAGGAGAACATTAACAATCATCACAATATTATATTCACAAAGTTGCAGAAAGTATTCTAAAAACAAAGGCAACACAGGAATGGAGAAGACATGTGCCAATAGAGATAACTGTAAGTAGGGGTACAGAAAGTAGGAAAGAGGGGACTGGAATATACCGGAGAAAAGTAGTACAAGAGCCATGGTACTGGCAGTAAATAACTAGAGAGATAAAGTAATAGAGTGGGATGAGGCTAAGAAAAGGTTTGGACTGCAGGATAGAAACTGTCTTCCCTAGCAGGGATTGATATCAGAGTATAGGCAATAAGAAAGGGATAGGTGAGTCCTAAGTGAAAGTCCTAATCTGTTAGAGTTTCTAATCAAATCTAGTACAGACGCTGGTGTTAAGAAAAGAATAGTTAATAGGGCATATAAAATATTGCATGATAATTATAAGAATCAAACAGAGGAGCTTTGAAAGCACTGGGAAGAGAGACAGAAAAGCAATTTATAAGGGAACAATGGAAGGGTGTATTTATGGCTCCCATATATGCAGCAAAGTCCAGAAGGTCTACCATTTTTGCTTGAAAATATTTCATAGGTATTTTCGTATTCCATGCAGACTTCAAAGATTTTTTCTCATGTAGTTAGCAAATGTTGATGGTGTGATGGGGGAAAAAAAGGCAACTGGGAATATGTTTTTTTGGGGTAATATAATAAGCTGGGAGATTTTATAAATTCCCTATAGCATGCTCTGTCAGAAATATTTTGGGAGCTAATGGCTGTAACAAAGAAAATGATACTTTTGAGCTCGGACAAAAGATTTGAATTCCCTAGGCATTATAAGGCATTATTAATTTTACTTCTGTTGGCTGCCAAAAAAGCAATTACTAAAAAATGGAAATAAAAATTCAAACCAAATGAATTTGCAGAATTGAATATTATAAAAGGGATAAAAGAACTGGAAAAGGGATCTTTAGAAAAGGAAAGGAGCGTATTATATAGAAACAAATGGAATTTGTGGGAACAATATATGCAGAATAATGCTTACAGAAGAAGTGAGGTTTAAGGGAAGGTAGAGATTAAGCAATGTATTTAATTTTAGACTGAGTTACAGTTGTTATAAAGAAAGAAAATAAATAAATACAGACAACATAAATAAAGAAGAATATATGTAAATGGAATAAACATTAATATGGTTTGTTTTCATTTCTATTATTGCATGTATACCTTTGTCTTATGTGATAATTTAATAAAGGTGCTGAAAAAAAGATCAAACTTTGATCACTTAGGTCATAGTCAGTTCTTGTTTCTCTGCTAGCAAAGTGATATTTTTGCCTTCTGTTTTGCTGCTGGCAGGTAGAAGAACTGCTTATTTTTTTTGTTGTTGTTTTGTTTTCATTACAGGCACTGTGAGCTACTGCTAAGCAATTTAGATATTGGTAGCAGTAGCATTTTCAAAGTGAACTCCTGCAAGGATTTCAGTCTCAACTGTTGTACTGTTATTTTTATTTTATTATTATTTTTTTTTGAGAATGTCAGCTATTGTTGGACCAGGAGTTCTTGGTTATTGTAACTGTGGACATCAACAGTTTCAGGATTTGTTTTGTTGTTTTGTTACTGACACTGGAAAAAGTTTATGAAGCAAGGTTTTCTCAAGTTTGTATTCAGCTCCTCACTTGGAGTTAGAAAATTAGCATTAAGTCTGGTCCCGGTTCAAACTCTGTTTGGGTTACCATTGTTTGTAAAGATTTTAAAACATTTCCATTCTTTGTTGTGGACAAGGTAAATTAAAATAATAAGATTGGTGCATAGAAAATCATGTTAAAATACAGAAAAGTGGTATGTCAAGCATGTTTAAATGCTACTAAGTTACCTGGTTGGAATAAACATGCATTCATCACCAGTGTCTTAAAACTTTGATCTGCCAAGTTATGATTTTCATAATTTGAATATTTATAGATATGCATTGACATATTGAAGAAGTAGAATGTTGAACATCAAAACTCAATCCCAAAGGATCAAAATTAAAAAAAAAGAAATAGAAGTGGGAGGCTGTACCCTCATATCCTCATATATATATATATATATATATATATATATATATATATATATATATATGTCTACTTCATTTGATCGAAAGACCATTTGACTGAAACCCATTTGGTCAAAAGTTCATTTGATCGAAAACCAGAATTCAAGGCAAATAACAGGGATTTGTCCCCCTCCCCAATGTTGTGCGACCCTGGAGTTGGTATATATAGATAGGGGGTTGTGGGGGGCCCCACATTGGGGGGTGCGGGGGTGAAGCCCCCCACCTATTTTTGTTTAAAATCTGTACATTTTTTATTTTCTTCTTTCAAAGGAAACTAGGTGGGGGGCTGTGCCCCCCACACACACTCACCCTAACTATATATACCAACTCCAGGGTCGCACGACATTGGGGAAGGGGACAAATCCCAGGTTTATGCCTTGAATACTGGTTTTCGATCAAATGAACTTTCGACCAAATGGTTTTCAGTCAAATGGTCTTTCGATCAAATGAAGTAGACCCATATATATATATATACTAACTCTGCCATCACACAATAGTAGAGAATGGACAAATTCTCATTCCCTGCTATTCTTTGACCTCCCACAAAGCAATGCTGGCAGAAGCAATCATATAATTATTTGATCACTTCTGACAGTATTACAGACACTAAAAAGTCTTTCAGCTTTTCCCGGTTAGGGGTCGCCACAGCGGAACTCCTGTCCACTAATGATTGGCAGTGGATTTTTACGGTGCCAAGTTGCCAGCCCAATGCCCAACCTTCAAAGAAGGCATGCCCATTCACTCACACACCTACCTGCATGTCTTTAATGTCACTCAACCACGGGAAGGACATGTAGACTCCACACAGAAAGCACTCCAGCTGAGAATCGAATGGGAGAACCTCTTGCTGTGAGGCGACAATGCTAACCACTGCACCACTGCAGCCTACAGTATTACAGACACTATTATGTGATATTATGAATGTTCAGATAAATGAAGTGCTATCATATAAACAGATAAATGTGTTTGCATAAAAAAAATCTTTTTAAGTAGAACACTGTGACACATGGTGTTAGCACCTGATACTAATCACATGATTATTTTTGAGTTATTTAACCATTGTGTGTAATGTAAATTGTTTAGATTCTAGTGAAGTCTTAGATACATATATAAGATGAAAGCACTTAATCTGTCATTTTTGTGTCATTGTTTGTTACAGACACTTGTGGGTACCACAGTTTTTATTTAGCTTATTGGCTGATTTTTTTACACTGCAATTTGTGCACCACTGAAGTGTATTAATGCTGTTCAAAGAACATTAAATACAGAGCTGTAGCTAGATCAGCTAGCATCCTGGGTGGACCCCCATTTGGCACTCCCCAACCAGTGCTGAGAACCACAAAAAAAATCTCGCCCTCCGAGTTGGGGACCAAATTAAAAAGTATATATCCTTAACACAAAGAGCTATGTTTCTACATAATACCACTTTCACTGCCTGAAACATCTTTCAGAGACTAAAGCAAAGAGATGTTCTAATCGGTTCATACAGTTCCTAACACAATGTACTAACTGCTTCCTACAGTTCCTAACACACACAAACTGCAAGCAAATCCTTAAAGCAACCACAATCTGAATCACAGCTGCTTAAATGACAGTACTACGTAGATGTGCAGCCATGCAGCAAAAGTGATTCCCAACACTGAATTGCAGGGACTGATCAGCACCTCCTACACAATGTCTATTGTGCTGATAATAGCTTACACCTGATGCAGCTGCCTCCTTCACCCACCATAGCTACAGCTTTGTGTATATATGCATTGTCAGAAGACATAAGCAAATATAGCTTGTGTTGTTAAAATTTCTGTGCCTGTATCTCTTCTGATCTGCTATTCAGATTTTTAACCAGAAGACTTTCCATCATGTTTTTCAAAACAAATGGTTGCTGAAGAAATGTTTAAAAACTGGTTCTTTTTTTTGAGTTTCTGCCATCATCACTAGAGCTATGAGAATGTCACTTGCAATGACACAATCACGTAATTCAACCATCTGATTTCTTCTTGCAAACAATTTTTTTTTATTTTTATTCTCCAGGTAGGACCATTTTATTTTCAGAGGTGATCCAAGTATTGGTTTAGTTAGCTGACTTAATCAGATGCATAGTGTGTTGACAGAAGAAGCGGGAATCAAATTCATCTCAACAGGATGCAGTTAATCATCTGTTTCTTTCTTTAATCCAGTAAGACCAACTGACAGTATACAACAGCCAGAATAAAATATAAATCTTGCAGTAGTGATATAAACAGGAGTACAGTATAATGCTAAAATAAATTATCTGAAACAATTATTTTTTCTTTCATGGGGTTCGCCCTCAGGACCAAATCACAACAACCATGACAAAATTCACCATTACCCACACCCAAACATGATTTATTGCTAACATGTATCATTTTGCTAACTCAAAAACTCACCAACATACACTGTACCACAAACAACTTAAAATGACAGATGCTTAGCATAGGCAGGAATTTCTGTACTGTAAGGGTGAAGTCAGAACATTTGACCTGCACAGCAGAGGTAACAAATATTAATATACACAATGGAAGACCGCTTGCGGGGACCCCATCTGTTTTCTGTTAATAATAAACTAACCATTCAGATTCAGAATCTAATGAAGGTTCGTTTTTAATAAAGCAGGAATAAATGCACTTATTTCACAAATTGATTACCTGGACTTTTTCTGGATTCAGAATTTTTTGGTGTTTCCCTGGGGAATTGTGCGATCTCAGAGTTAGTAAATATAATTAGCAGGGGGTGTGAGGGTGCAGGGTGGTTTGCCCCTGAAAAAAATTATGTTATTTGTTGCACGCGCTGAGGTTCTTTCTCAGCACATGAATGGTGACATGCTGACATTTAGTTTATGGGCTACTTGACTAAAGTGAATAGACATATATATATATATATATATATATATATATATATATATATATATATATATATGCACTTCTGTCTTTTTACTCATTAACAATACTTGCAAAACCTACCTTATTGAACAGAACATGATGTGGCTCTGCTTCTGGCATGCTGTATAGACCAGGCAAAAACCAAGCAGAATGCTGAGACACTATGTACAACAACTGAATCCACTCAAGATCCTGTAAATGTTTCTGTAACACTTCTGTGGTCTGTCTCTTACAGGTGGTCACATCTATCAGAGGCAATGTTGTACACCACAGGTAGCTGCTATACTGCATGGAGTAAGGAAGCACTTATGCATATGTGCTCCCAACTATAGACCATCCTATTTCTACTACTCCTTATCCTACCTCTGTCTTCACTGCTGTGCTGACAGTTAGGTATCTCCACTGTTTCCTGTCTGTTACCTCTTTATAAGTATTTTTTTTTCCTTGATCTGTTACCAAGAACTGGGACTTGCATTTCATTTTTTGCCTGCCTCTGTTTCTCTGTCCTTCTGCTTCCTTTCTCCTGAATTTGACTTCCTGTGGGTTTACAATTATGACTGCTCTTTTTCTGCTTATGCTCCCAGCGTATATCATGTGTTATGCTATGGCTGCCCGTAGTGCAACCCTTGCAAGCATGCCCTATGTTTTCACAAGTTTCAACTACCTAAAGCTTCGACCAAGTGAAAAAATGGTCAAAGCTTCATGTCACTAAAACCACTTATAAACCACTTTTTCCAGGGGCAAGTTTCCCTGCACTTCCCACACTCACCTTATTTACATGATCACACAACTATGAACAATAAAAATATAAAAAGGTACACATACAGCAAATCACTGCATGCATGCAAAGAGAAAATACACAGGAAGTGACTTTCTGTATCAAACAGGGACTGACAAGTTCAATACTGGTGATTACAAACTAATTGTTTTTGTGTATTTATGATTTGTTAACTGTGTTAGTCCCACTAGGTTGTGGCCTATTTTCAGGAGAGACCCAAGGTGATATTGATACCAGCTAGGGGAAAGACAAGTATAAACCTTGTCCTGTGGAGAAAGAGAAGGGAAGCATCCCCTCCCCAAGGCATTCTATGCATCTTGTTGTGTCTGGCCCATAGTCCACTTCCACTGTTCTTTAAAAAAGTAAAAACATGCAAAATGTGTCTTTGCATTTCCTTTATATATGTCTTGGAACACTACAGGACACTTTGGCATACATATATGTAGGTATGAGACAGAGAGAGAGAGAGGAAAGCAAGCACATCTTTACAGTTGTGCTCCTGGAGTCTGACATGGGCCTTTAACCTCCAAAAACCTGTAACTGATGTAACAAAATTCATCTGAGCACAGGTTTAGGGGACATAGTGAGTACTCTTGCCTTTTCCCTTTTCATCTAATTTCTCAATGGTTTATGTTGGATAAAGGAAGATATTCCTTTACATAGTTCTATGCGTACTCAATGGTGAGGTTGCACACGAAGAAAGGTGTTTAGTACCAATCCCATTACCTGTAAAAATTGTTGAGTTAAAACAGAGCTAGGATATAGAAAAATAAATTCATAAACATACATGTGTAGCTGCAGTTCTTTTATTCTCATTGGTTTGTTTGCCTGTATCATGTATGCATTTATGAGGGAGGGCTGAGATTCCAAAACTGAGTCAGTTCCCAGCTACTTCAATAGCTTAGTGACAAAGTTGGTAGAACTTTGAGCCAGAGGGCCTAGGTTCAAGTTCCATTTGAAGCACATATTCTGTAGTGCTGTATTCCTGGACTATAACCAGGACATCTACTTCAGAAAGCATCTCATTGATATAAGAATTCATTTGAGCTCTGCTTTAAGGGCCATGTTAATGCTCACTCTTCTTTTCACTGTGCTGTGCATAAAGCATGCAGGTGTCGACCTCCAGTGTGCTCCCTCTCTCTGCCATGGGATTTGCACCAGCTGTTATTATTTTCAATTAAAGATATATGCTATCTGGTACAGAGACTAATTCATCCTATGACAAACATGCTCTGTGTGCGTCAACCCAAGGTATGCAAAAAAATACGTTTTTTTCCAACACCAACTGCTTATATACAATACTATCACAAAAATTGCAATGTTATTTTAAAGCAAAAGGGATATATATATATATATATATATATATATATATATATATATATATATATATATATATATATATATATATAAAGCTATCCAAACTGAAAACCAGTACAGTTACAAGATTTTAGTAAAATTCCGTAACAAACATTGAATTATCAGTGCCTTTAGTTTAAGGTTGCAGTTATATAGAAACAATAAAATCTTTGACAAACACCTTATGATATAAAATCCACAATTACAGTTAATGTTTCTCCAAACATTTGTGGTAAATTATCCAATTTTGCACCAACATTAATGAGCAATATGTTATGATGAAAAGGCAAAAAGCAAAACATGGTTTGGTCATCAGCCATGCAATAAAACTATTCATGTATGCAAATTAAATAGAAAAAGAAATCTTTCTATCCAACAGGACCAGAATTAGAGTAGGAAAATAATCATAAAAAGTAATGTCAATATGACTCAGTGATTAGCATAACATAAATAATACGTAATGATGTTAAAGTTCCACATTCTACATTTGCATGTAGTTCTTAAACAGCCTGTTGAATTAACTTTCAATTAAAACTAGGCATTTGTCTTAGTGCACTTTCCCCATTTAGAAAAAGATAAAAGAAGAAGAAAAAAAAAACACAGCAGCATGTCAAATACCAGGTCAAAAAGCCACATGAATTATGAGACAAAATAACACCGTTTTCAAGACTCGTGCTAAGTACATTGAACCTTCTTTGGGCCAAAAATATTAGACAAAAGAAACACAATCTTAAGTCATAAATAGGACTAGCATAAGATATAATTTTATATGCCTGCATAATTAATTTAATGTTAGAATGTAACAATTATATAAAAGGTTTATCGTAATATGCTGTTTTAAGATCTCCAATGAATAAAGTTCCTTGGTTCATAATTTGTGAGGCCATACTAAAAGAAATCACCTCTCAGAATGACCTACTAGCTTTCCATTTTTCAGCAAGAACATTAAGAGCATGGCCCATATCTAGCTGAGATAAATTATAGCAATTTGAGACAGGAAGTGCTAAATGAGGTAGCAAAAACTGTTTTCTGCAGAATTATTATGATAAGTACTTTGTATGCAACAGTAAAATAGGTAAACATATTTTATACCACAGAGTTCCTCAATATTTTGCAAGAAAAAACACTACAGATTAGCAAAAGAGAATGTATAGCCATAAAGGCAAAAAAGGTGTGTGCAGCAAACAGTTTTTGGTGTAAAAACTATCAGTCATCAGATATCAGTTAATGGAAACATACTGCCCATCTATTATAGTAAAAAAAATACACACGGAAATAATTATTTGGTCTGCCTGGAAGCAGTGTGCTTCTTAGAAATATAGTTTATATTACTCTTAATCTAGTCACAGTTTATTCAATGCAGTAACAACTATACAGTAATGAAAAATACAAGAAAGGTCCACATGACGTTGTAGTGCTCAAAACAGAATGCAGTTGTCAAGCATCATTAAAAGACCCAAAATGATGGTGTAGAAAACTTAACTTATAAAGTTGATACAATGGTAGATACAGCATAGCATAATGTATAAAAAATATATAAATCCATAATGTTTCTTTATTCGCTGAGTCTAGACAAGTAGGACTATTGTGGGCAGTATTTACATAAAAGGGCTGTTTCCAAGGCTTTTTATCTGGATACTCCAGTTTCCTCCCACCTTCCAAAAAAATGAAGTTGAAGGATTGGACACTCTAAATTTGGCTATACTTGTGAGTGAGTGTGTGTTGTATGGAAGAATAACTGTTGCAGGGCTAGCCACCTGGCAGTGTGATAAATGATGGTCACTGTTGATGTGACACGCTGACACTGTGCAAAAATGGGGAAAAGGGTGTGATGAATGGATGAGTAGATGGTTAAAAAGGATTTCAGCACTAACCTTGAAAATTATGAACACATTAGGATTTCTGAGAGGGACTTGTATAAAGTATAACAGAACAGCATTGCTGTTTGTGATTTTTGATAGTACTCCAATCAGTCATACAATAGTGCTCTAGCACAGTGTAAGAAATCATTAAGCACCTACATTTCTTGTACCTCTACAACAAATATAACACAGCAGAATGATACTACATATTCTGCTATGCTGTATTGTATGTCTCTTATTACTGATCTATAACACCTCCCCCCATGCATGCACCACATACATCACACTGATTTCCCAGCAGAAGCAGCAGGTCATCTCCCTAATAAGGACACAGTGTCCTGTAGTGTTACAAGACATATATAGTAGGCATGGGGGTCTGATGCACCTTCAACTGCTTTTGTCTGGAACCATCCTATAGGTTCATAGGTAGGTACTAGGCTATCTGCCCGAGGGCATTTATAAGCCTAGCCAGAATGTGTTGGCTTTCGCCGCCCCCTTAAATTAGTTCCCTGTGCCTTTGTCCAGCACAGCCACTGAAGTGATCCCCAGGGTAAACTTTCTGATTTCCATCCACTCGTCAAGGTTTCTTTTGAAGAGTGTTAGTGAGGAGATCTGCTTGTTCCAAAGCATGGGAAGTCTCTGGGACAGGAATCTATCCCTCCAGCACATCCTATTTATTGTTGTGGTGAGCTTTAGATCCCTAGAGCATGTGGCTCGAGAGGATAAGGTTTTCTTTAGGTGGAACATGTCCATCATTTCTGGGTTGGACATGGCCTTGTATGTCAGGCAGAGATCACCTCTGAGTAGGCGGTATGCAACCGAGTACAGCTGGAGTTTCTTCAGTCGAGCTGCATAGGCCATCTGTTTGAGGCCAGTGATCCTCTTGGTGAGGTACTTCTGTGGTCTTTCCAACTGTTGCAGGTGTCTTGTAAGGTATATCCCAAATGGGGCATTGTACTCTATGGTGGGTCTGATGAGTGAAGAGTAGAGGGGCACAATGACCTCTTTTGATCTGGATGCGAACCCTTTTGTGATTAGGTGGGCCATGTAGAAGGATTTTCTAACCACTTTGGCAATGTGATTATCAAAGGTGAGATTACTATCTACTTGGGTCCCCAGATCCCTTATTATGTCTTCCGTATTTAGGGGACTACCACCTATATGGTAGTTTGTGGGTACTTTGTTTTTTTCCAAAGGGGATGACTATGCACATTTTGGCATTTAGCTTTAGGCCATGATTTTGACACCAGGTATCTGTCTCAGTGAGACCCTTTTGGAGGATGTCTGTGTCAGCAGGAGAGTCAATTATAGCCCCTAGTTTGCAGTCGTCTGCGAACTTGGTCAGCCATAGTCCTCCTGTGCTTACCTGTACCTCTAAGAAGTATATGCCGAACAGGAGAGGTCCAAGGACTGAGCCCTGGGGAACGCCATTTGTAACCAGTTTAGAGTCGGACCTAGCTCCCGCAACTCATACCATGTGGGTTCTGTCCATGAGCCAGTTTGCAACCCATCTTGTGACATAGGGGTTTATGTTCAGGCTGGTGAGCTTGTCTATAATACCAGAATGGGGAATGGTGTTGAAGGCCTTTGTGAGGTCTAGGTAGGCTGTGTGTACCACCTTTCCCTCATCTATAGCCTTGGTAACTATCTCAAAGACGTCCACCAGGTTTAGGAGGCATGATCTGCCCTTAACAAAGCTGAACTGGGTAGGGTATAGTGTTTGGAGGTTCCCAATGTCTCTGTTAATGAGTTCTATGATGATGCACTCCATAGCCTTGCAGACCAAGCTAGTCAGGCTTATAGGGCAATAGTTCCCGGGGTCTGTTGTGGATCCACCTTTGTGGAGCGGAATAACTGTTGCTGTGCGCCACTCTATGGGTACATAGCCTGTGGAGAGGCTGAGTTTGAACAGTGTGTTTAGGTGAGGGGTTAGTTCATCTTTGAGCTCATGTAGGACACAGCCTGGGACACCGTCCGATCCCATTGATGCTGTGTTTTTGGCTTTGGAGAGGGCTGTTTTAACCTGAGTGTCTGTGATTTCAGAGACTCTATATTCTTCTGGTATGGTTATGGGCCCTTTTGGGGGTGAGAGGGGGGTGAAGTTTGCGCTGAACCTGTCTGCCAGAATGTTGGCGATATCGGTCGGTTCAGTGTATTTTGTGCCATTCTGCACTAACTCTGAGCAGATCTGAGCATTGCCACTTAGATTCTTAACATAGCTGAAGAATGCCTTGTGG
The DNA here is from genome assembly GCF_019279795.1 of Protopterus annectens. Lineage (NCBI taxonomy): Eukaryota > Metazoa > Chordata > Ceratodontiformes > Protopteridae > Protopterus > Protopterus annectens. Next base: position 766,351,665 of record NC_056731.1, on the reverse strand, counting down.
TTATCTTTGGAGTCCTTGGCAATTTTTCTTTCGAAGCTCACCTTGGAGGATTTTATGAGGGATCATAGTTTCTTGCTGATACTGATCAGGGATGTCTTTCCTTCTTGGGATTTTACTCTTTTCTGTACTAGATTCCTCCTTCTATTGTATAGCTTGTTTATGGCAGGAGTCCACCAGACTGGTTTCCTTTTCTTGGAGGAGTGAGTCTTGGTTTTGCTTGGGATGGCACGATCCATGCATTCTTGTAGCTGCCCGTAGAATGCATTAGTAAAGGATTTTGCAGCTTGGACAGTGTTATCCTTCAGCATGGGGGCTTTGAAACTTTCCACCTCAGTCTTAAGTAACGTGAAGTTTGCTTTTGAAAAGTTAAAAATTATTGTTGAAGTTGAATTAAAGTTGAAATTGTGATGATTGGAGAGAGATGGGCGAAGGCTGCCAGCCTAGTCAAATAGAATTTGATATATAATTCTGGCATTTGTCAATAAATGTAAACTACAGGCATGTTTCTTGAGTGTAAAGAATACTGTGAAATGTGGAACTGCAAAATATGTGACAACATTGTACTACTGGCCCAGTGAAGCATGTTGTACCCTTTCATGTTAGAATTCAGCTCCAGGGCGGCTGGATGAAGATTTCATGCCCATTGTTTTAAGGCAAAAGTTTATGACTACAATTTGATGTGGAAGGTGCTTTATTGCTCTGGTTTCTGTTAGCATATACATGTGAAATGCCTTGTATTGTTGTAAGTTTCTGAGGAGGTGTTAGATTGCTAAATAATGCGGTTTGTGGCCTGAGAACTCAGACCAAGTGTTAAGATGATGCAATATGAATACTGGGAAAACCAAAGTGTCAAAAATGATGTAATTTGGGAAAGGCCTTAAAGACATGTTAGTAATGTTAAAATACTATTTCTGAGAAGAGACTGAAAGCATTTTGACTTTGGACATCTAACTTATCAGCACTCTGCCTTATGTTCACATGTAAGTTTTAGCACTGTGATTTCTTGTAGGAATAGTTAAAGCTAGTAAAAGATTAATTAGGTATTTTTCTTTGAAATCAGACCTGTCCTACTGTATTATTTTAAGTTTCTGTGTGATCTCTGAAATATTAGATATCTCTGTGGTGTAGTAGTTTTGTCTTGTGTTTTAATTATTTATTATTAAATATTTTAAAACCTTCTACCTGTGGCTGATTTGTGTAGAGATAAGCTCTAGAGTACATTGCATATATATAGAGGTTATTGTAATAGGCCACTCTAAAGTAAGCCTTGACTGTTAGTCATAAAACCATTGGATATTAATATTGCACAGTAATAACTGGACACCCTTTTAAGGGCCTTTTAGTAGCTGATGTTATTAACTGGGTGGTGGCAGTAATTACTACCATGTAGTCTGGGTAAAGGGGCACAGCTGGAGAATCTGTGTCAGCCTTTCCCAGGAGTGTCTGTGAAGTTCTATAAATACTTATCTTAAAGTATGTGTGTGTTCTGTCAGCTACTTGGCAGGGACACAAAGCACTGGCTGGACAGAGAGGATACTGGAGGTTTTAGCTTGCCCAGTTAGGCTGAGACCTGGACCCTATAGCTGTGCCAGTGAGGAGTCTTATTGGGGACCTGGTGAGCAAGGGAGCAACCAGCCCCAGACTGACTGTGATCTCTGTGTGCACTTAAGGGAAATTGTACTTTACTGTATGCATTAGTTATCCTTTTCTCTTCTAGGAGATGACCTCCTTGATTGGTGGGCCAGGGCACGGTCATCACAGAAATTATTTCTCCCTTTCACACTGTCATGCCTTTGCTACGTTTGTTCACATGTGCATACATGGTGGTGTCCCAAGAGAATGTGAATGAGCCCATAATGGTGCTGTATAAGGATCTGTGTTCATGAATGACTTGTGTTGACAGCATTGACACACATCTCATGTGTAGCAGAAGAGAGTGATTCAACATAACTTTTAAGGTGCTAAGCTTTTCATGTACACTCTAAAAAGTTATGTAGATCAGCTGGGGGCAAGTTTGTATGGATGAAGGGCATTTGTTTACGTATAGAAAAATGCTGGGGAAGTAACTAGAATGGGAACAGGTAAAGGACTAGATGTACTACTTTCAATGCATGATAGGAGGGTTGAAGACCAGAGGAGCTTCTGCATGAAACAGAGTAGGGATGAAACAAGAGGGGAAAGGAGGGGGGATTGTCTACTGTGCTCTTTGAGCACTTGGCTAAAGACAGACTCACTGTGTTTTTCTGACAAAATGATGGGATGCACTGTAATTTCTTAATGATGTATCATGGAGCAATGCACAACAAATTCTGACCATGTAATGCAAATGTGCAGTGTACAGCAGATCCTGACCCTGTAGTGCATGCTGTGCAATGCACAGCAGATCCTGACCCTATAATATATGATGTGCAATGTACAGTAGATCCTGGCCATGTAATGCATGCTGTGTGATGCACAGCAGATCCTGACCATGTAATACATGCTGTGCAATGCACAGCAGATCCTGACCATGTAATGCATGCTGTGCAATTTACAGCGGATCCTGACCATGTAATGCATGATGTGCAATGTACAGCAGATCCTGGCCATGCAGTATACCTAAATTTGGAGCCGATTCCAGTAAGTACGTGATGAGGTCAGTGATTTTGCAATATATCCAGTTTGAAACAGCTTTGAGTATTTGTAATAAATGTTATGTTTTACAGCTATAAACATTAACAGCAGTTAAAGTTGAACAGTGCAGCTTCAGAAAGGGAGCCACAATGCTGCCTACAGGCATTAGCCATTTACAACTAATACAATATGAAGTCAGTCTGAGACATATGTCATTAGAGAGTTAATTTGGTATTATCATCCAATTTTCAGACCTTGTTGTTATTGCATTTACTTCACTTTTAGAATAACCTCTGCCTTTTAACACTAAATAATTTTTTTGTTGTCCTTCACCTCCCTTATGAGCAATTAGACCTAGTTGAAACAATACCTATGAAGAGTGACAACGGCTGCCTCTTAACACTGTAATCACATTGGACTACAATTACCCCAGAAGACTTACTTGTCTATGGAATACATCCTTTTTCTGACATATAGATACAAGTCAGATAACAGATAAAGGCAGGTCAGACTAGTTAAAGATATTAAAATAAAGCAGGCTGACAACCAGTATGTTTTTTTTTTGCATTGTATTTGGTCCTCCTTAAGGTTCTTGAAACTATTCCTAAGAATTATAATGAAGCAATGCAGATTCATTGTTTACATTATAAACAAGAGTTACAACTGGTTAGTGAACTCCTTGCATAGAAATCCAGAATCACAGTTTACAGTTAGTTGTCTGTACACTTTCTGGCATCATGGCACAGAGGAAAGGAGTCCTGACTGTGACCCAGGAGGCCAGTGTTTGTTTAGCAGCCCCAGCACTGGTGGAGTGAATGGACGTGGCCTATTCACCTCCCGTGGGGGCTGGGGAGGGAGGGTTCCACTTAGGGACACATTAGGTGGTACATTTGTCCTAGTGGAGAATAAGAAAACCAGCCCTCATGCTTCAGAGGGAGGGACAGGGTTGCCTGAGAGAAAATTCTCCTTGTGGAAGTGAGGAAACACCCTTCATTGTCATTCCATTTCATGTACCCCCACCCACCCAATGCTTAACCAAGTGCAACTGGGAATAGGGCTGCAACACAGAAAAAAAAATCAAACTACCCCACCCCTAATGGCTGTCTAAATGATTATCCCTCCAGGATGACCCTCACCCAATGATGAGGATCGAATGAGATGATTGACTGGAAGGGAGCTGATGACAGTGGGGGCTAAAATATGTATGACATTTTACAGAAACTGCCTTATGACACAGGCTGTTGTACTGGTGTCTTAGAAACTCTTAATAAATTTAAATGCAATGGGTAGGATCCAAAAATATGGCCACAGTACAAATGAGTTTGTGTTCCTTAATTCTTTTTGTGATGAAAGGAGATACTGCAAGCCCAGCTAGCTGGAATTTTGTAAATAATTATATGTCATTTGTGAATATTAACATGATATATATATATATATATATATATATATATATATATATATATATATATATATATATATATATATGTGTGTGTGTGTGTGTGTGTGTGTGTAACAAAAGGAGATACTGCCAGTACAGCTCTATGGAATTTTTCAAATAAATATATGTCATTTGTGAATATCAACATGATTCACATAACATGTTTGTGTTACAAATGTATTAGAGCTGTATGTTGTATAACATGGTTTGCACAGATGTGTGCTGAAGTTCTCAGTGAACTTTTTGCTGTGGTGGAAGCCTTTTTTTCATTTTACTATTTTTGCCTATTAAGGCTTCCTCTGGAGGTGGTTTTTGGTTTGATTGTTTGTGTTTGTTTTTGTTTATGTGTGCTGAAGAGGTATTTTACAAAGTGCTGCTTGAAATCTATCCACAGTGTACCCTACTGGAATAGAACAGAAATGTACATACACTATTGTAACTGTTTAAATGTATATATTTTAACAAAGGAAACTGGAATGCAGGAGGCTAATTTGCAAAACTTCAGAAAAATAGCAGACATTAAATTACTTTATGGCTAGGCCATAAAAATATGTTATCTTTCAGTTTCAGTGCAGCAACAGACACAATGTCTAAAACTAAGGTACTTTCTGTATTGTCTTGGAAATGTTTTATTGTTTTATGACTTCCACCATTTGCCAAAGATCTGAGGAAATGTCCTTGTCTATGCATTTTCATAGGTGGGTGCTAAATACTGCTAGCTTTCAGCAGTGGGTGCTTTACCTGAGATAGAGGCAGATGACAAGAACTTATGTCATTTTGCAAGCTATCCCAGCAGTAATATATGAGATATTAATTTAAGAACTCTCTGGAGACAGTATTTCTGCAGTCTATCTTGGACCTGACCAGAAGACCCATTCACCACACATTTGCCTTAGGGTACAGTATAATTCTCTTAGAAATAGTCAGAAATATAGAAAAGCTTAGCTTAGATATTTTACTTTATTTATCTCAGACTATCCTGCAATGTTATTTTAACCTCCTTCTCTCCTGTCTAAACTTTTTACCTCTCTAATTTGCCTCTTAGTCATACATTGTTAATGTAACTAACATCCCCTCTTCTAACCTTATGTTCTATGCCTGTCATCCTCCTGGACAATTCTTCTTAACATCTTAGTTGCTTAATTTTAAATTAATTCATACTGTATACCAACTGTTATTGTAGAATTTCCACCTATTTTGATTGTAATAATTGTTCTTTGTATTTTACTAGTATTTTCATTATGTGATTTAACATTGTACTGTGGAGCTTTTCTCCCCGGGCCTCCACTGAAAACGGGCTCTCGAGCCCAGTGAACCTCCCGGTCACCAAACTGAAATAAATAAATAAATAAAATACATAAATAAATATTTCCTGTGATTTTAACTCTGATGACACTGTATGTATGTATATATATATATATATATATATATATATATATATATATTTAGCACTGTCTTATTCTTTTATTTATTATTAAATATATTTAAATATTTCTTTCTGGCTGATCTATCTAGAAATTTTTAAGTTCTGTGAGTACTTGCATATATATTTGGTGACACTGTGGGCCACTCCTAATAGCCTTGTTCTTGGTCAAGCTACCATTTGTATTCAGAGCAACATTACACAGTAAGTTTCGACACCCATTGTTAAGGGCCTCAAAGTAGCTGATAAGGGTTCTGGTTGTAGTGATAACTACCTTGCATTCTGGGCAGAACCTGTGCCACCCTTTGCCAGGTGTGTGTGTGTGTGTGTGTGTGTAAAACAAATCTCCAAGAGTGTGCGTGTGGCTACTTGGGCAGAGACACAAAGTACTGGTTGAACAGACAGAGAGAGTGTTGGAGGACTTGGCTTGGAACCCTGGCTAAGGATTCAACTCTATAGCTGTACCAGTGGGGAGTCTTACTGGGGATCTGGGGAAAGCAGCCCCAGACTGACTGTGGTCTCTGTGTGCTCTTAAGGGGAATTGCAGCTGGTACAGAGAGCTGCATCTGGAAATACTGTGCATGTACTTTTAATCCTTCCAATGTACATCTCCCAGTGGTGCCCCAGTGGTGCCAGTGGTGAGGATTGAAGCTTCTTGGTTACTGGTCCAGTGCTGGGGCATCACACTTTTGTTTTTGTGTTTTTTTTTTTAAATTATTATTATAACACAGGTATAATTGAACTTATGAACTTCAGTACTGTGTTTATGACAACAGGCACAGAAAGAATGTAAAAGCAACAACCATCAACAGTCATAAGTACAAGTGTTCAGTGTTTCCTGGCCTAAAAGGAGCATGGAAACTGTCAGCTGCATACTTGGCAACAGAGTGATGTGTTGGGTACTGTCTTGATTGTATCTACAGCTAGCATCTCCCTTACCCATGTCTTCCTGTGTTTACTATAGTAACTATACACAGCTGACCAAGCTGAAGTATAAGTTTTTATGGTTCTCAGCAGAATCTACAAGACCAAAGTAAAATGTAGATCAAAAAAATGTGTCAACACCCCTGGGTATCAGCTGCTCTGCAGAAAATGATGGATAGTGTTTGTGGCCTCAGGTTGTAGGCCCTGCTCAACAATGCATCAAACCTCTACACATGTTGTGCCACATACACTGCCACATGGAACATGATTTGGGGGCACTGTTTAACTGGCACCTCACAGAGCCAGTGGACATTATGTCATCAGCTACAACCATATTCTTGTAACAGTGCTGCCATTTTGTCCTCCATTTATTACTATGTGAAAGAATTGATAAGACTGTAGTATACTGGAAACAACTGAAATGAGACTGGAATGAAAATCCTTATTTGTTGAGTACCCAAACTTGTGCTTAACAGGTGCTAGTCTCTCCTTTATGGGCCAAGTCTTTTTTTTTTTGTATTTTCACAATAAAGTTTGCACATGCTGTAGTCTGGTTAATGATGCTTTATTAGATGTTAGGAATATCTGAATACTGTCTCCAGTAACAGTGCTGATAATATCAGTCTGTAGAAATTCTGGAAGGCTGGATAACAATAACAATGCTGATAAATATATCCAAGTTTTCCACAGGTATATTCTGATTCTCCTGAATTATATTAACTTAAACAGTCTTTTCCTCCTGAATAGTATGGATATTTGACCTGATTTCTGTACTCAGGCTTGAGTGCCTGTACTGCAGTCTAAAAGCTAACTTCCTTTCTGGAATGCCGGATATTTAATCTTTTCTATATGTCAGTATGAACTAACTAACTGACCTCACTAACCATATCTGAAGTATATCCTCATAATACCAACAACTCTGTAATGTTTTACACACCTCTTTAGCCTTGGTTTCCCAAACCTTGTCTTCCATGTGCCTTATCTATCATTCCACTGCAAGTACATATTTCCCTTAGAAAGTAACATTCAGTATTTCTGCACATCTCATGCTTTATCTTTCCTTTCTAACGAATTGTATTTCTCTGAAACTAAATGCATACATGAACATATAAGTCTGACTCTATATTTGCAGGCCTATTATTCTACCTTAATGTACTATACTAAATTCACTAAGAATACCTTCACTCTACCAGCTGCCCCTGAGGTTCCTGATGAAAGTTTACAGGGACCTTCCTTTGTAATTACTTTATATCTGTATTGCTAACTACTGTAATCTGGTTTGTATATATGGCTTTATGCCACCTGACTCATAATCTGAAAATAAATGTTATTTCTTATAAATAAACTTGAAAATTTAATTTTGACCACTAGGTGTCACTAGAGCATATATGGCCTGTTTGAATTGAAGCAAATACCCCTTTTACCTAGATTTTCTGATGCATGTATGATGTATATAAAACCTGAACAGCATTCTGAAAATCAGTGTCTTACAATTCTGTGGTTTCTAAAACTGATTAGGCCAGATAATTCTTTTAAATCTGCTGTTCCAGAACAGCATGAAGAAAATGCCATACACATCCTTAACCTGTCTCTCTGAGTCTTTTACGTTAAACAGAGTACAAACTGTTAAACAGAGTACAAACTGTTAATTTTTCTTCCCTATCTCTGTATGCTGTAATGGTAAAATTATAATGTCTATTGCCTATGTTTTTACCTTATGAAGTGGTGCCTTATTGTACCATGATATCTCTGTCTTATAGCAAATGAAACCTTTTCCTGTTGTCCATTAATTTAAATCTTCAAACATTGTACTGTTTAGTCCATTTTCTTTTTTATTGTATAGCCTATTAAGCATGATGGCTATTTTCTAAAGATTAACTGAAATTGGCACTAAAGGGATAACCTTATAAATGGTCTTGAAGCATTATTACCATATACTGTATTAACTTATGTCTGCAAATTCTCATCTAGATTTGTTAATAATGCTTTTTACCTTATACAGGTATAAGTAGATCTAGTCCGGGTATCGTCGACCAACACACCTTGATCTGCAATAGACTGGCCCAAAATCGGGAGATATACCTCATTCTCCCTCTTGTGACTAACCGCATTACAGAGGTCTGAAATCAGATGGCCGGGATAACCCCTATTCAAAAAGAAGTCTCTGATAAACTCACACTCCTTTAAGAAATCACTGTCCCATGTCACCATCCTGGCCGCCTGGACCAGTTAGCCCTTGACTATCGACCTCTTCTGATGAAAGGGGTGGTTGCTTTCAAAGTGCAAATATGAGTTTGAAAAAGTAGGTTTGCGATGGATGTTGGCCATATAGCATCCCCTGTAGTTATCCTTAGACAGATTAACATCCAAATAAGCAATTTTCTCCATGGAAAAGTTAGAGGTGAACCTAAGGAATTCAGTAGATGTATTGAAGCATTCCAGGATGGAGTCTGCTACTTCCCTCCCCTCTTGGAGAATGATGAAAATATCGTCCAAAAATCGGGTATACAATAGGACTTTCTCTTTAAATAATGGGTTAGGAAAGACAAACTCTTTCTCCCAGAATGCCATCACCAAATTTGCTATGCTGGCCCCACAAGGGAACCCCATAGGCACCCCTATCCTTTGATGGACCCATCGGTTGTTGAAGGAGAAATAATTGCATGTAAGAACTATGTCTAAGAGTTCTCTGACCATCAAAATTTCTTTGGCAGGAGCTTGTTTCGAAATCAAAATCGCTTGGATCCATTCCAATGCTACTGAGTGGGGGATAGAGGAATACAAGTCTATCAGATCAATAGTGAGGAAATGATTCTTGGTTTTGAATGGAATCTGGTTCACTTTGCCTAGAAATGACCAAGAATCCTTTGAAATGTGCTCCTCACTGATGACATACTTTTTCAAGATAGAGTCCACAACCTTGGCTCCAGCATACGTCATGCTCCCCCTAGCGCTGACCAACTGGCGCATGGGGGGATCCAACATATTCTTGTGGATCTTAGGGTTACCAAATAAAGCTGGAATCTTGGGGTTGGATATATAAATATAATTGAACACTTCCAAATGTATGCTGGAGCCAAAGTTGTGGACTCTATCTTGAAAAAGTTTGATAAGGTAGTTTTACTATTTTATACGTTAATGTGTAAAATTATGATACATGTTTTTCAGTAGCCTTTGTTTTTAAAAAAATTTTTTGCACATGTATTGCTCCATCATGGGTCCAATTTATTTACAATGAAGTGAATTATTTATTTTATTTTTTTAATACATATTTCTGGTTTCTTTTTTCCAAGTCAAGCCTGTTGGCTATTGACTTATTGTTTTTTAATCTTATATCGTTAAGGGAGTGTTTTATATTTACATATGTTTTTAAATAGTCTTATGTCTTTTTGTATGTTCTTTTTAATATATTGAAATTTTGTATTCCGACCACAGGTGGCAATGTGGCAAAAGTTGGGAGTTATATTGTAGTATTTAAACAGGATGTGTTGAATGTGTTTATTTCCTGTTCTGAGGAAGTTGGTGAGGAGTCACCGACGAAAAGCTAAACAGAGATTTTGTGGCTTAAATAAACATTGAGTACAAGTTTACTTACTTGGTTTGGACATTTTTTACGGATTTTCGAATGTGGTGTGCAGATCCCTGGCTCCTCCTTGTGTAGCAGTTGGTTTTGTCTTTTTTATCATCGAGAGGATTATGCAGCATTGCCAGCTGTACTCGGATGTATGCCTCCTCATCTGCACACCCTGAGGACAGTCATAAAATGGCAATAATATGCTGCAAAATAGCAATGCCTATCACAGATTGATAGATTGTATTATTTCAGAGAGTGTGTGTGTGTGTGTGTGTGTGTGTGTGTGTGTGTGTGTGTGTGTGTGTGTGTGTGTGTGTGATAGGTTAGCTTCAGATGTGTGGTGTTTTGACACTGTGTCCACTAAGCTCATCTTACCATCATGTGCTTATAGCATTTCCTAAAAATGCAATAAGTTGGAAAGACATTATGCCTCCAGAGTTCACCCCAGTGTTTTGCACTTATACCATCCCCAGATGGTATACACCAGCATTCTGGTTAATTTCAGTTATTTGAGTTGAGTTCACTCCTGCACTATGTAGTTACAGCATCCCCTGAAGGTGTATGCTGGCACTGTGCCCAGTATCACTACCCTAGTGGACCTTACCCCTATGTACTTACAGCATCCCCTGAAGGTGTATGCTGGCATTGTGCCAGTACCAGTATCCGTACCCTCATTGACCTTACCCCAGTGCTATGTACTTAAAGCATCTTCCTGTAGGAATGTGCTGGTATTGTGTCCAGCACCGCTACCTCACTGACCTTACACTAGTGCTATGTACTTACAGCATTCCCTTGAAGGTGTATGCTGGCATTGTGCCCACTACCTGTACCCTCATTGATCTTACCCCAGTGCTATGTGCTTACAGCATCCCCTGATGGTGTATAATGGCATTATACCCAGTACCACTGCACTCATTGTCCTTATCCCAGTGCTATGTACTTGCAGCATCCCTGAAGAAGTGTGCTGGCAGTGCAGATGAGTCATTACATCTGCAGAGCTAACTCTGGTAGCATCTTCTGAAGGTGTGTGTCTGCTGTGCAGCTGGATTCATTGCACTCAAGAGACTCACCCTAATGCCATATAATTCTGATATCCCATGAAAGTGTGTGCTGACAGTACTGCTAGATAGGATAGGAGGCAGGAAAATTACTTTCCTGCTTACCTAGGAAGTTTGTGGCATATGTGCTATGAGCCATCAAGATGCATTATGGTCAGTGTGTGCCTGTTAAATGAAGAATATCCACTTATAATCACTTATAATAGCTATTTTAGTGTTCAGATTAATATAATGCAAGTGTATATGTGAGAAGTAAATGTTGTACCTGTATTTCTGTGGGTTAGCAGGTAGTGCAGAGGGAATGTGTACATCTGCATGCATCTGTATAGAATACCAATGGAACATGAGTCACATGTTTCTTTTGGCAGTCATACATTTAACAGGGCTACACCACATGATCTGCATCATACACGTTATTTCATACTAGCCACTCGTAGCCATGCTGGCTCTTGCAGCTTACTGCATGTGCTTTGCTGTATAACATGGTATATAGCACTACTGCTCTCATTCATCCATAACACATACATGACTCCAAAAGCATTTCATGGCCTACAGTCATACATTCCTAGTTTGGGCATATGCATATACAACAACAACAATAATAAATGGAGTATGCCTACTGTGAGATACTTATTTATCAGAGAACTGTTAAAAGTTTATTCATAAGAATATAGCTGTGATGTATTAACATCTAGTTTATGTTGTGTTGTGCAGAACAAACTCATCTAGAAGCTAAAGTCACAGAAAATAATTGCTGTATGGCTATTCAGTTGCAGTTGGTGGCTGTACTCTGCCAAGAGGTAGAAGAGGCAGTACAGCAGGCAGAGTAGCCCCCTGTATCACAGGCAAGTCATGACACTGGTAACTCAGGACACTAAGGAGTCTTGACATCATAGGTTCATAGAGAAGTACTAGGCTAGCTGCCTTTGTGGGCCATTTTAAGCCTAACCAATTTTCCCTTTCAAAAGCTAGAAATAAACCCTGTACTTCATGTTTGTGAGATAAACACCTTTACCATTAAGCCAACTCCCAACCCCCCCCATGCCAGCTCCCAAAATCAGTAAGCCATGACACTGGTAACTCAGGACACTGGAGAGTCATGACATCAGTATGCCATGGCATTGGTAACTTAGGACACTGGTGAGTAATGACATCAGTAAGCCATGATACTGGCAACTCTGGTGATTCATGACATTAGTAAGTCATGATGCTGGTAACTCAGGACACTGGTGACTCATGACATCAGTAAGCCATGACACTGGTAACTAAGAACACTGGTGAGTCATTACATCAGTAAGCCCTGACATTGGTTACTCAGGACATTGATGAGTCATGACATCAGCATGCCATGCACTGATAACTCAGGATGCTTGTGAGTCATGACATCAGTAAGCCATGACACTGGTAACTCAGGACACTGGTGAGTCATGACATCAGTAAACCAGGACACTGAGGAGTCAGGGCCAGTGCTGGCCTTAAATAAACTGCTGCCCTAAGTGAACAGGCTTCATGGTGCACCACCACAACCAACAACAACAACCTTTCCTGGGCTACTCTCACTAAGGTTACGTTTTTCTCACAGTTTGTCTTACTCTTCAGTTTTACTTACAGTTATTCAATTCCTTTATTAAGATCTAGGCAAGACTGCACTCTTATAACTGTGGAGAAAAAACACATTAAGCTGGTGATCTGGGGCCACAAGGCCCCCAGAAGCAATGGGTGTTCTAGATGCTCTGAGGTGCATTTTAGTTTTTTTTTTTTTTTATTATTTCATCCAGTTATTGCCTGAACAAAACCCATGATAAAGAAAGAAAACTTTAGTAATGGTTTTCAACTTTGTTTTTTTTTCTTGCATTCTTTCAGCAGATCCTAATTAACCATGACTATATTGTATTGGAAATAACAGTATTAAGCCCGAGGTCTAGATTCTCAGAGATGCCTTTTAAAGTTTTTGAAACAAACCTTTTTTCATCCAATGATTCCTGAAAAAACTCTTCAACTGATTTTTACTGCATTGTTTCAACACATCCTAACAGAGCAAGACTTCCCAGTAATAATTAAATTAAGCTGGGGGTTACAAGCCACCCAGAAACCATTATATATGCTGTTAGGTGCATTTTAGAGATTTCTACCCAACCTTTTGATACAATGATGACCTGAACAAAAATCATGTGTGCGGAAAAGAAAATCAGTCTTACTTTTTTACTTCAAGGAAGAAATAAGTTGTGTCTGCATTTTAATGCTCAAAGATGACCAAACACTACTTTGCAATAAAATGAAGACAAAAACTCTGAGGATACCAATACTGTATCTGGGAATAAAAGCTTTCCCCCTTACCACCCACATCAAAATAAGTAGTCCCTTTCTGTGTATCCCCCCTTTGGTGTTAAACTGGGTATAATTAAGACAAATACCCACAGTCATACTTTAAGCTGCTACTAATATATTGATGCCATCTCATTCCCTAACCCCAAAGGACAACCATCTTCCATGTACCCTTTTAAATCAAAAAGAACATAACATATTTGCTGTCAGACATATATAAACAGCATGCTTATTTACTCTCCCCCAAGAGATAGCCACCTATATATGCATCAATTGTTTGTGTGAGGAAAAGATTATAATAATATTTCCAATGTGTTACTTCTAGAGAGAGAGTACAGTGCTCCTATATAAGCTATAATGACCCTCTGTGCACCCTTCTAAAGTTTATGAGGAAAGTTAAAGAAATAATAACCACTTTGACCCCAGCTCAGCACAAGATATAATGACCTCTGAGGTGTTTGGGAGGAATGTTAAAGAAACAATGACATCATCCCAGTGCCCCACCCCCTCCCCTAGACAAGTACAGACATTCTGTGTAAATGTATGATCAGGACTAGTTTTGGAGTAGATGGGGTTCACAGCAGAGGTGATTACGAAGCCCATGTCAAAATCCACTTATATAGCTTTGTTGTTTTTTGAGAGATGACAAACTGACCAAGCGACAGCAGGATCAGTTACTTTCATCCAGACTTTTCCTACCAAGCAAGCAATAATGCTCGACAGGGTGTGTGTTAATGTGTAAAGGGGTGTTGTGATGCCCGATCCCACAGCCTTTCAAATTTCAGTGTTAGTATTTTCATTCAGTGTTGTGTAAGGAATTATATCTTCTCCTATCTGGATCCCTATAGAATATGATGTTACCCTAGATATTATAAAGTTCTTCAGAAAATTGCATTTAAGATGTATTTTTTTCTGTATATAGCAGAAAATATTGAACTGCATTTTAGTGAAACATTCACAACTGATGACACCATTAGCTACTAGTGTATATGATTATGATAACTCTCAACTGTCTAGATTTTCTCAGAATATACAGATTTTTGTTGCATATTTTTGGTCTGTTTCTCATAAAATGTGTGGTTTTATAACAAATCACTTTGGACTGAAGTCACAAAATAATAACATTATTTGGGTTTCAAACTTCATATCCTTCATAAAATGCATGATTGTTATACTAACAACTTTCTACATTTCTGAGAGCAATATATAAAATTTGTCCCTAATTTTGAGCCTTTGTTCCCCCATTATTGTTGGCTTTGTTCAGATTTCTTACACTTAGAGGTTATATTATGATGTATGACAATATGTGGAATAGTAGATTGTTTTGCATGGATGCTTGATAGCATTAGACTGATTGTATCAAATTTAAATGTCAGAAGTGATTTTATGCCTCTTATACTGAGTGCAGTAATTTCTAATTTTGAACAAGTTTTATTATAGGAAACTAGAAAAACCCTATCTGACTATACAGACAGAGAAACATTAAGAATAATTTCACTTTTGAAAAATGGCTAGCAGTAAGAGCTTCAAAAGGTCAGAAACCAATTTATTATCAGAAGTGCAGACAAAGGTGAAAATATTATTTGTGAACAAGAAACATTATGTATGGTATGATTTGTAAAAGGTGTTTTGAGATTTATTATTATAAAAAAATGGCAAGGTGAACTAGGCAAGAATTTAATGCAGAATTATTGCAGTCATTCCGAATAGGGAGGGATTTGGGCTTTCCACCAACTAAGGAGGTTTATTTATATGTTGAACATCCTGAAAAAACTCTATTTTTGTATTAGAGTGCATAGAAATCTGACAAGCCTATCAGGATGATAGTGTCTGTACAGATGTGTTATTAGTAAAGTGGAATTATTATTAGATTCAGTTTAAAATCCATATGAGTTCAAATTTACATTAATTTTTAACATATACAGGAACTGTTTATGAACAGTGACAACATTACATGGAACTCTTTGAGGCTTACTGGCTACAGCTGACCTGAGTTCTTTTGGCACCTGAACAAATCATACTTTGGGAATAGCTGTTCTGAGTGCCTTTATGGGTAAAGGACCCAAAACAAACCTTGTTCTTAATGTATTCCACCTCAGTTTAACCCAAAACTATTTTAAATTTGAGGGGCAGATTTATTTACAAAAGGTACAGGCTGCCACGAGGCAGATGGAAATCTGTATATTTAATGAAAATATTTTTTGAAAAGTTAATCTTTTATGATTCCTTTATACATACGATTCTTTTTACAGTCTCATAGGTTCAAAGGTGTATACTAGGCTAATGACCACTAGGGCCCTTATAAGCCTAGCCATGAAACCCAAATAATGACCACTAGGGCCCTTATAAGCCTAGCCATGAAACCCAAATAATGACTACTAGGGCCCTTATAAGCCTAGCCAAGAAACCCAAATAATGACCACTAGGGCCCTTATAAGCTTAACCATGAAACGCAAATGCTACCCACAAATTTGATTTATATAGTTGGTGATTTACCCATCAGAGACACTGGAGCCAGACCAGTGGTGAATTTATGATTACTCATCCATTGCTCCAAATTGCACTTAAAAAGGGATAGGGAGGAACTCTGCTTCACACAGATTTGGAGCCTGTTCCATAGAGAATGTGAATTCTCTGAGAAACATATCTGTCTCTCTCCAACATGTCCTGTTTATGTCACAAGCAAAATTTAGGTCGTTTAATCTAATAGTTCTGATGCTGTTTGTTTTGTGGTTGTACAAAAAGTTCATTAAAACAGGATCCAGGAATGCCCTGTATGCCCAGCAAAGATCATCTCTCAGAAGTTTGTGTAATACCAAATAAAGAGACAAGGTTTTGAGGTGATCAGTGTAGGACATTGTGTTTACTCCCTGTATTCTTTTTGTAAGGAACCTTTGTGGGCATTCCATTTGCTTCATGGGTCTGGTCAGGTACATACTGAAGGGGGGGATTTTACTCATAATGGATGTTGTAAAGGCCAAGTACAGTGGTAAAATGACTGCTCTGGACCTATATGCCATGCCCCTGTTTATAAGTTGCAAAACACAGGAGAACTTTCTTACTATCTTGGACACATGTTGGTCGAAGGCTAGGTTACTATCTATATGAGTTCCCAGATTCCTCACTAGTGAATCAACCTTTAAAGGTGCTTTACTGATGATGTAGTTGCCCGGAGTGGTAGACTTTGCAAAAGATACTATAATGTATTCCTTGGTACTGAGTTTTAGGCCATGGCTTGCAACTAAGCATTTATCTGTATTAGGCCTTCCTGAAGGGTGTTCTCATCTTGGGGGGAATTCAATGACATGCTCCTAGTTTGTAATCATCTGCAAACTTGGTCAGCCAAAGGCCTTTGATTTTGACATCTGAGAAGTAGATGCCAAGCAGATGACCAGAGTGAGTTTCCAATTTTAAGAAGTGCAATGTTGTAATAAGATGGGCTTATCTTAATCAGTAAGCCAGGTCAGAAGATATTTTGCATTGTAAATAATAAGAAAAAAACTGTCTGTACTTTTTTTAGCAGAAAATAGTATGTACCCCCACCTCCTGATAACAACCCTGCTGTGTATGTAGTCCCCACCACTTGACAATGACCTATGACCTTATGTGTACATAGACCCCCACCACCTTATAGTAACCCCCACCAACTGATAACCAATAGCAACCCTGCAGTGTACATAAATGTTTTAACTGAAAGGAATACAACAAAAAAATGAAGGTTATTTGATAGCAAAAAAGTAAAGTTTTTGAAAAATTGTTGTGAACAACCATGACAAAATTCTGTAAACAGAGTAGACAAGAAATTTGGAATAATATGTAATTATAACAATAGACAGGTAGTAGCCGCGGTGGTCAGGCAGTAGCATTGTTACCTCACAGCAAGAGGTTCTCCCGTTTGATTCTCGGCTGGGTTTGGGAGTGCTTTCTTTGTGGAGTCTGCATGTCCTCCCCGCAGTTGGGTAGCGTTCGAAAGACATGCATGCGTAAATGGGCGTGCCTTCGTTGAAGGTTGGGCATTGAGCTGGCACCTCGGCATTTCGTAAAAATCTACTGCCAATCATTAGCGGACCGGAGTTCCGCTGTGGCGACCCCTTACCAGGAAAAGACAAAAGACAAACAACAACAACAACAATAGACAGGTAGTGGAGCAACAGAAACAGGAAACTGCAAGTTATCAGTCTCAGATGCCAGACATATTTTCTTAAGATAATTCGTGTGTGTGTGTGTGTGTGTGTGTGTGTGTGTGTGTGTGTGTGTGTGTGTGTGTGTGTGTGTGTGTGTGTGTGTATATATATATATATATATATATATATATATATATATATATATATATATATATGTATATATATAAAATATTAATTAATCATGTGCACTGTATTGGACCCTTACCATGGGATTGAAATAGGACATCATCTACCTCACTGCTTGAGAGAAGAGCAGTGGAAGTGAACATGCTGATATACAGTCTTCATTCATTTTTATCTGTAACAGCAGCAGGCCAATTAGAGATTGCACCATGACAGCTAATAGTACTGTGAGGTTTTGTGTGTGTTTGTGTGTATGAGTATGTAGGGACATGACTGTGACAGTATCGGAGTGAGTGTGTGTGTGAAGGGGCATGGCTGTGACTGTATTTATGTGTGTGTGTGTGTGTGTGTGTGTGTGTGTGTGTGTGTGTGTGTGTGTGTGTGTGTGTGTGTGTGTGTGTGTGTGTGTGTGTAGGGGCAAGACTATGACTGTATTTATATGTGGGTGTGTGGGTGTAGGGGCAAGACTATGACTGTATTTATATGTGTGTGTGTGTGTGTGTGTGTGTGTGTGTGTGTGTGTGTGTGTGTGTGTGTGTGTGTGTGTGTGTGTAGGGGCAATACTGTGACTGTATTTATATGTGTGTGTGTCTGTCTATCTGACTGTGTATGACAGACTCTCCAGATGTCTGTGTGATTGTGCCTGTTTGTTGGATTGTGTGCAAGTACGAAAGACTCTCCAGGTTTGTGTGATTGTAGCTTGATTGTGTGTGTGTGTGTGTGTGTGTGTGTGTGTGTGTGTGTGTGTGTGTGTGTGTGTGTGTGTGTGTGTGTGAGTGCATGTGCATGTAGGGGCATTTCTGTGATTGTATTGGTGCGTGTGTGTGTGTGTGTGTGTGTGTGTGTGTGTGTGTGTGTGTGTGTGTGTGTGTGTGTGTGTGTGTGTGTGTGTGTGTGCGCGTGTGCATGTATATCTGTTTGTCTGCCTGTGTGAGACTTTCCAGATGTCTGTGCAATTGTGCATGTATGTTGGATTGTGTGTGTACGTGTGAGAGACTCTCGATATCTGTGTGATTGTAGTTGGATTGCATGTCATTGTGTGCATATTTGTGTGTGATAGCATTGATGTGTGTGTTTATGTGCCAGTCTGTCTAGGGACATGGCTGTGAATGTACTGGTGTGTGTGTGTGTGTGTGTGTGTGTGTGTGTGTGTGTGTGTGTGTGTGTGTGTGTGTGTGTGTGTGTGTGTGTGTCTCCAGATGTCTGCATGGTTATACATGTGTGTTGGATTGTGTGTGTGCACATGAGCACTCAGTCATGTCTCTGTAGGTGTTTATACAACACAGTTGTTTGGGTTAGTGGGGAAACACTAATATAGTGATTCCAATTCACATGAAATTGAGCTGCCAATGAGCTTTTGCTACCCTCTAACTCCTGCATGTCTCTGAATTGCTAGTTAGCTCTATGCTGGACTGAAGCACATAGCTCATGCCCCCTTAATGGTTTGTTTTTCTGAAAGATTTAAACACATTATTTTTAAAAATTGGCTGCTCATTCTTTAAGCTGTGGAAAAAGAAGCTTCTGTGCTACCTGAAGAATAATTTTTGTGAATATAAATGCATGTAAGCATGTATTAAATGCATTATATAAATGGAATGCTGCTAATGCAGTGTATCCAATAAGCTGTATGTGCATTTCTAATCCTTGTTACATATGGAGGAGTAATTAGATCTAAGACGGGGTACAACAACATTTAAGGTAAGTCAACAGTATGTCTCCTCTAAGTTATGTGCTATATCCTTCAATAAAACACATTCAGTATTTACTACTCATTTGAAATGTATTGCTCTCTTTGTAACAAAGCAAGATGATGGAAAGGATATGAATCCATTCTTGCCTGAAATATGAGGTTATATACATCCTAAAATCTGCCATTTTATGATAGAATCATAGAATATACAAGGAGGCCACGAACACCTTGCCAGAACCCATTCTAGGCCTTACCTCCCCTTTCAAGAAGGGACTGGCCAGTCATACCCACGGTGAACTTATGAATGCATATCCAGTTATCTAACTCCCTTCTGAAGGTAGAGAGGGACTAACATTGATTCATTTGGAGAAGTTTGTTCCAGGAAAGGGGTAGGTCTGCTGAGTGACAACTCTATCTCTCTTATCTTGTTTTGTTTACTGGTTGCAGTAGATTTAGGATTCTGATTCTAATATTTGTAGGATTGTCTGATTTATTCCCAGATGGGCTCAAATATGTGATTAATTTATCTTAACTGTTGTAGTTTTATATTAACATATTTATTTGTTTAAATTTAGTGATAATTTAGCATGTAAATAAAAGTCTTTCGGCTTTTCCCAGTTTGGGGTATCCACAGCGGAACTCCAATCCGCTTATGATTGGCAGTGGATTTTTACAGTGTCGAGTTGCCAGCAGTGATTAAAAAGATTTTTTCCATTTAATGTTGGAATTTTCTATAACTTCACCGAATTCAGGTTGCCAAACGCACTAGAATTACTGCATGAGTTACTGAATAAATTGTGCAATAGACCTGCTGTGGTTTGCTACTTGATTTCAGTTTTGTATCTATTCACTGTATTTAGTTACTTTCATGTGGAGTTGCACTTTTATAATGCTGATTCTTACTGACTGTAGGATGTATTCTACAAATCTCTACTGCTGTTTTATAAAACTAAAAATAGAAAAAGTCTTAAAGTAACCAGGCTTGCTTTTACTCTCCCTCACTAGGCACGGGTCTCAACCCTAACAACAGAGTTCCTAAAGCAGAAACTGCCTATGCACCTGGCTAATCATTTCTGTTATTCATTAAATTACTTAATTTCTCAGAGGTCCCCTTGGCACAGAGGTTTTATTCATTTTTATCCCTGCCTGTGTCACCTCTGACCCAAGTCTGAGCAGCAGCTCAGGAACACCATTTGACCAGATGGACAGATGAGACTAGCAGGATAGTGAGGGTCCTGCCACTGAGTGCAGTTGTACATGGTATGCTAATTAACTCCATGTCTCTGCTTCAGGGTGGGTGGGTGAGGTGTCAAGGGGCAGGGACTAGAACTGCTGAAGATTAGTCAGTATTACTTTTCTTGCATGATTAATGCACACCCATTTACATGGAGTTACAATCACATGTGTGTGTATTATCCAAGAAAGACAAGTAACACCGACTAATGTTCTATGTACATATATATTACCCTTATGTCATATTCTCATACTTTTTAGTGGTTAATGTTCTTTTGAAGATATGGCTTAAAATCATGCTTTCCTGCTTTGTACTGTCTGACATTTGGGGATGTGACAAGACAAGAAATGTGCTGTACAGTTTAGTAGAAAAAAAAAACTTTACTGTCTACAGTCTAACAAACTACATTTTCTAATTACTTTATAATGTTTTATGTTTTTTGTATTTTTACAGAGAACTGTGGCCATATACTATACTGTATATAAAAGTCCCTCTCCATACCTGAGACTGAATGGTGTGGTTTAAAGAAGAGTGCCAAATTAAATGAAATATTTTTTGTAAAAACTGAGTCTCATAAGTGAATAAAATGATGGTGAATGAGTGCCCTCTGCAGGTTCTGTTACAGCAGTCTGGCAACACTTTTTAGAGCCTTGTACATAAACTATTGTTTAATTTTACTGAGTATGTGTACACTATATGTAATACCCATACGATATAACACAAGTGAGCAGCAGTATATAATCCTCACACACACACACACACACACACACACACACACACACACACACACACACACACACACATACACAAACACTTAACAACTATTGTATAGGTTTTACATCAAATTATTCACATTCTGAAGCAAGCAATGATATTATGTAAGAAGTGTGTTACAGGGGAACATGACTGTTAACTTACAACGCTATCCTTATGTTCTGAGCTGTGCCTATAAATGGCATGTTGTGGTACTATGTTCAGGCTACACATAACACTACACAGTAAAAATGTACTGTTTCATGTAAACTTATTAAATGGTGCACTAGCCCTCCCCAGTTTTGCAGAAGAAACTGCTCTCCTGCAGTAGCTACAATACTTGAATAAGGATGCCCTTCTCTGACTTACTGAAATGCTATCATCATATAAAGTTCAGTTATTTATGCAGCACAGATGATTTTAAGAGTGGTATACTGTGAAAATACTTGCTGGCAGTATGAAGACTGAGCTGCTGTAGTAATACAAATAACACCTCTTGCAATTTTAATTAAACTGAATATTATACCATAGAACAAGCATCAGAATAACACGAATGACCTACTGAGATGACCTAGTTGTTACAGCTAGTCCATACAAAACCACCCTCCCCTGCTCACTCCCCTTTCCACCCTCCCCTGCTCACTCCCGTGTCCATCCCATTCCCATGTCAAACTCCCTTTTAATTACTGTTGAAATGAACAGCCCTTTGTAGCAGTCCAGAACTCCACCACCCTCTCTGTAAAAATGACTTCATTATACTTCCACATTCCTGTTGCCATTCATACTTCCTGTTTCCTCAACAAGTTCCCATCTTAGCCCTTTCTTCTACCAGTTCATTGACATCACAATGATATCTTCTGCCATAATATACACCCCTGGTTACCCAGTCATGTCAAATGGCAGTGTTAGTAACATCAGGATACACCAGTATGTCTATAAATATGATAACCAATATTCTGTACAAAATGGCAGCAGACAAAGAACAGAAATAAATATTCTCTCATCATAAATACACTGGCCATTATCACTCAATTCAATGTGTTATGTTATACACTGTCACTTCAAATAGCAATGATATACATTTATCTTAAACTAGCAATACTAAAAACACATATTCTCAATAAATATACATACTAATTGTAGCTCTACAACACTTATCACCACACCATTCATTCACTTTCTTCTTGCTTTTAGAGTATATGTGACTAGTTCATAAGTTCATAGGTTCATAGGTAGGTACTAGGCTATCGGCCCAAGGTCCTACGTAAGCCTAGCCAGCAAGGTTCCATAGCTTACACCACCCAAGAAAGTTATTTTCCTGTGCCACTGTCCAGCAGAGACACAGAAGTGATCCCCGGGGTGTATTTCCTATTTCCCATCTACTCATCAAGATTTTTCTTGAAGAGTGCTAATGAAGAACTTTGCTTGACATAGATGGGTAGCTTGTTCCAGAGTATAGAAAGTCTCTGGGCAGGAATCTATCCCTCCAGCGTGTCCTGTTTATTGTGGTGACAAGGTTTAGGTCCCTAGAGTGTGTAGCTCGGAGGGATTGGAATTTCTTTAGGTGTAGCATGTCCAACAGCTCTGGGTTTGACATAGCTTTATATGTTAGGCAGAGATCACCTCAGAGTAGGAGATATGCTACGGAGTAAAGCTGGAGTTTTTTGAGGTGGTCAGTGTAGGGCATTTGTTTGAGGCCAGTAAT
Source organism: Protopterus annectens (assembly GCF_019279795.1). NCBI lineage: Eukaryota > Metazoa > Chordata > Ceratodontiformes > Protopteridae > Protopterus > Protopterus annectens. The sequence goes on along the minus strand of NC_056731.1, from coordinate 766,328,621 downwards.
CCTCTTTGTGACGTACTTCTGTGGCCTTTCCAGCTGCTGCAGATGTCTTGTGAAGTACATTCCAAAAGGGGCATTGTACTCTATAATGGGTCTAATGAGTGACAAGTAGAGGGGAACAATGACCTCTTTTTTCCTGGATGAGAACCCTTTTATGATGAGGTGTGCCACGTAGAAGGACTTCCTGACTACTGTGGTGATGTGACTATCCAAGGTAGAGACTACTGTCCATCTGGGTCCCAAGGTCTCTTATCACACATTCGGTGTTAAGTAGATTGCTGCCTATGTGGTAGTTCATGGGTACAGAGTTTTTACCAAAGGGGATGACAATCCACTTTTTGGCATTGAGCTTGAGGCCATGGCTCTGACACCAGGCATCTGTCTCAGTGAGGCCCTTCTGTAGGATGTCCACATCATTTGGGGACTTGACTATGGCTCCTAGTTTGCAGTCATCTGCGAACTTCATTAGCCAGAGGCCTTCTGTGTTAGCCTGTACTTCAGAGCAGTAGATACCAAACAGGAGAGGTCCCAGAACGGAACCCTGGGGTACTCCACTTGTCATTGCTTTGAGATCAGATTTGGAGTCTGCAACTTTTACAGTGTGGGTTCTGTCAGTGAGCCAGTTGGCAACGCATCTTGTGATGCAGGGATTTATACCTAGTTTAGTGAGTTTAGCTATAATTCCAGAATGGGGGATAGTGTCAAAAGCCTTGGCGAGGTCAAGATAGGCTGTGTGAACCACCTTACCCTCATCCACGGCTTTGGTGACTGCCTCAAAGAAGTCGATCAGGTTCAGGAGGCATGATCTGCCTTTTACAAACCCAAACTGGGTGGGATCCAGAGTCTGGAGGTTACCAATGTCTTTGTTTATGAGTTACATGATGATACATTCCATGGCCTTGCAGACCAGGCGCGTCAGGCTAATAGGTCGATAGTTCCCGGGTTCAGTGGTGGCTCCCCCTTTGTGGAGTGGGATAACTGTTGCTGTGCGCCATTCAGTGGGCACAAAGCCTGATGAGAGGCTATTATTGAACATGGTGCTTAAATGGGGAGCCAGTACATTCTAAAGTTCGTGTAAAACGCAGCCTGGGATGTTGACCGGTCCCATGGATGCTGTGTTTTTGGCTTTAGAGAGTGCAGCTTTTACCTGCAGAGTTGTGATTACAGGGACTCTGCATTCTTCCTGTATAGATATTGGCCCTTTAGGGGGTGAGAGGGGGCTAAAGTTAGCACTGAACCTATCTGCCAGTATGTTGGCAATATCAGTTGGTTCTGTAATTTTCATGCCTTTGTGCTGTAACTCAGAGCAGATCTGGGTGTTGCCATCTAGATTCTTGACATAGCTATAGAATGCTTTATGGTTGTCCTTGGATTTAGTGGTGATTTTGTTTTCATAGCTAGCTTTGGAGGATCTTAGCTTCTTACCGAGGCTGACCAGAGAGCTCCGCCACTCATGGGATTTTACTCTCTTTTGCAACATTTTCTTCCTTCTGTTGTAAGGTTTGTTTATGGCAGAGGACCACCAGATTGGCTTCCTTTTTTTGGAGGATAGCTTCTTGGCTCTGTTTGGGATAGCATGATCCATGCACTCTTGTAACTGCTTATAGAGTACATTTGTGTAGGATTCAGCAGTTGTAACTGTATTGTCCATCTGCATGGGTGTCATGAAGTTCACCACTTCTGTCTTAAGAAGCATGAAGTTGGCTTCGGAGAAATTTTTTACTGTGGTTTCCTTAATGGGGGGGGTGTGGATATCAAGGGTGATAAGCTTATGGTCGGATCGGACCAATGAGGAGTTGACTTCAGGTGTGGAACACCGTTCACTCATGTTGGTAATGACTAGGTCTAGGATATAGTTGCCCTTGGTGGGGGTGTGGATAAGTTGATCTAGGGCATTGGAGTTTATGAATTCCAGAAAGCATTGAGCTAAGGAGTTGGTACACGAATAGTTTTCCCAGTTAATGGTGGGGTAGTTGAAGTCACCCATTATTAGGGTGTTTGGTTGAACCCTAATATTTTCCAGTACATCAAGAAAAGAGGAGTGGGAATCCTGGGGCATGGTGGGGGATATGTAGCAAGCTATAATTTGGATTGCAGTTTGGCCAGAGTTAGTTGCACTCGGATAACCTTGGATGCATTATGCTGAGCAACTAGCGTGGAAGTGTGGATATCCTTAATGAATATGGACACACCTCCACCTTTGGTGTTTCGGTCCAGGTTACATGGCCAAAAAGTGTGGTATGAGTTATAGCCTGGTAGTGCAGGGGTGCTCTCTGGAGCCTTGAACCAGGTCTCAAGTCACTGCACAGAGATCGATGTTCTCCATTTTAAGGAGTACCTCGAGTGAGTGCATTTTGAGATTTAGACTTCTAGCATTGAGTAGCATTACCCTCAGTTTTTGCTTGCCTGTTCCTGTTATGGTGGTGAATTTGTTATTTGAACCCTGCCTAAAAAAGGCACTATAGGGGCAGCAATCCCAGGGGCGACAGATGCAGGCCATCTGTGGCAAAGCATTGTGGTCTGTCGACCATGTCATCCCAAGGAGACACATACTGGATCCCCTTAGAATGACACCAGAAGCTTAGCCAATTGTTGAAGTCAATCATTTTGTCCTTGTACTGTGGTATCATTCTGGCCGATAGCAGAATGCTACTCAGGGCTAGGGTCATACCTGCCTGGGCTACAAGATTGGAGAGCTCTTCCATGTCTCTTTTCATGTAGTCCAGGGAGGTACATCTCAGGTCATTCACACCAACATGGACAATGACAGAGTCATATTTGTACTTGTTGTGGAGTGACCTGAGTGCGTGGGTTATGTGGCGGATCCTGGCACCTGACAGGCAGCTGACAGTAACCTTCTCCTTGTTTAGCCTGGTGAGTGGGACATCAGTGTGCCTGACTATAGTGTCACCTATGACTGGTGCATTGCCTTATTGGCTGAGTGGCACACCGAGTCTGTGGGCTATGTGTCATTTGGGTTGTGTTGGGGGGTGGGGGTTGCTTGCGTTTCAGCTTTGGAGGTCTCTGTTGCTTAGACATATTATTACTGAGAGCCTCCGCGAATGTTTTTGTGTTACCATGTGTGGATTTTGGTGGTGTAGATTTGGTGAGACTATGTGATGAGTGTGGTGTGGTGCAAATGTTTACCTTCTCCTCATGACTGCCAAGTTCAGTCTTGGTTGGAGAGAGCTTTACCTCCAGTTTGGCTAGATAAGTGAATCTCTCACAGGTTGTAGTGTTGGGTGGTAGGAGGAGAGGGTTGTCTGTATACATCAGGCAATTTCTACATTGCCTCAAGATGCCCAAATTCATCAGATAGACAGGAGAGAACACTAGGAGCTGACCCTTGGACATGCCTGAATAAAAAACTATTTTCCTCTAGATAAGTGAGGAAAGTGAGTACAAGAGCAGTTTTTCTCTAAGCAAGTGAGAAAAGTAAGTACAAAAACTGTTTTCCTCTAGGTAATGAGGAAGATTGAGTGCTATAGTAATTAGTATCTTATTTAGTGCTTACAAGTTCTGAACAAGTGCTGAGCATGAATAAGCAAATTTAAGTGCTAAAACTAAGAATCTGTATCTGCACTAGACGAGTTACAGGACAGAAACAAGTGCAAATGCAGGCTTTCAAATCAGAAAGTTGAGAGAGATGGAAGATTGCCCAAATGACCAATAACTACAATTTCTGGGCCAGAACCACTCCTTATGTGGTAGACAGGTTATCTAGTGCTTACCACTCCCACTGATAAGCTAGAAGGCTTCCCTCCAACGCAGAAAGGCTTGGGGGAGTCAGAAGTTTACATACAGTTCTGGATACAGCAAATTTGTATCTGGAACACTAGTTACAGGAAGGGTAGGAAACAGGCTTACAATTTTTTTTTTTTACAGAAAAGTAGCAAAAACAGTAGTAAAAACAATTCACATGCAGTGCAAGCTAGCACATGGGTATGCAGCAATATTAGACCAAACACGGTTTAAAAAATGCAATTAAATTAAAAAGGACTAAAAGCAAGTGCAGTAAGAGTTTATTAGGTAGAATATGATAAAAAGATGGGACTGGGGGAGTGTCCCAGATCAAATCTACAGTGGGGCGGGCAACTGCAAAAGCCAACAAATTTAAACTACAAGCCAAAAATAGGGAGGGTAGGTGGGACAAAACAGTTCAACAGAGATCTAAGCAACAACTAACAGTACAAACTTTAAAACCAAAAAAAATATTCCCAGCTCTGTATATTTGCCGATCAGTCTCCCAGAACAGTGAGACATCAGTTTCAACAGAGATCTAAGCAACAATTAACAAACTCTATAACCAAAAAATATATACTCAGCTCTGTATATTTGCAGATAATCTGTAAGGCAGTCTCTCAGAACACAGGTTCCAGCAATTTGAATGCAGCTGCTACTATACCAACTGAAGACACGGCAGAAAATGGGAGAGGATAGGGAAAACAGTTTCAACAGAGATCTAAGCAACAACTAACAGTACAAACTTTAAAACCAAAAAAATATTCTCAGCTCTGTATATTTGCTGATCAGTCTCTCAGAACAGTGAGACAGGAGTTTCAACAGAGATCTAAGCAACAATTAACAAACTCTATAACCAAAAAAATATATACTCAGCTCTGTATATTTGCAGATAATCTGTAAGGCAGTCTCTCAGGACACCGGTTCCAGCAATTTTAATGCAGCTGTTACTATATCAACTGAAGACAAAGCAGAAAATGGGGGAGGGTGGGGAGAGATCTAAGCAACAACTAACAGTACAAACTTTAAAACCAAAAAAAAAATATTCTCAGCTCTGTATATTTGCCGAATAGTCTCTCAGAACAGTGAGACAACAGTTTCAACAGAGATCTAAGCAACAATTAACAAACTCTATAAACAAAAAATATATACTCAGCTCTGTATATTTGCAGATAATCTGTAAGGCAGTCTCTCAGAGCACAGGTTTCACACTGAGCTTATCGAAGGAAGGACACTGAGGAAACTCGGAGCTATAATATATAACATTAAGTATCCTGTTTTTTGTTTATTTTGTTCTTTATTTCTTTATTTATAGCACTTTGTGTACTGTGTATTTTTCTAGCTAGTTTCACTGTGTGTGAGGTATTAACTGGAAATTGTCCACTTTTATTAAGCATCTGTTGGGTTGTTTGTTTCTGATAACTTGTTGCAGTTAAACTCTTTTTTCTAGAGGCTCCGTTAGCTGTTTAAAACTTTCATTTAAAGGCTCACTGCTGCTTTTCAGCTGTGAGAAACATTTCTGCAGTTTGTTCTAAGTAGTGGGGATATTTGTAGCATTTCCATATTCAGGCTTGTATTTGGGCCTAGTGTTTGTGGAGGCTGTGTGTCTGATCACATATTCAGGGACATCTTGGTTTAGCCAAAGCCATCAGGCATTTCAAGTGAGAGAGAATTGTTTGAGGTCATTGGCTGACTGAGGTCACCTGGACTACAGCTTAGACTAAGCACCTCATTGGTTCTTTTGAGATTTCTTTCTTAAAAGCTGTCTCAGGTTTCAACTTTCTGTTACCCAAGAAGTTCAGTTGTGAGCGTTCTGCCATTTCACACTGAGCTTATCGAAGGAAGGACACTGAGGAAACTCGGAGCTATAATATATAACATTAAGTATCCTGTTTTTTGTTTATTTTGTTCTTTATTTCTTTGTTATTTATAGCACTTTGTGTACTGTGTATTTTTCTAGCTAGTTTCACTGTGTGTGAGGTATTAACTGGAAATTGTCCACTTTTATTAAGCATCTGTTGGGCTGTTTGTTTCTGATAACTTGTTGCAGTTAAACTCTTTTTTCTAGAGGCTCCTTTAGCTGTTTAAAACTTTCATTTAAAGGCTCACTGCTGCTTTTCAGCTGTGAGAAACATTTCTGCAGTTTGTTTTTATAGTTGGTGGCTTTGCAGTTGCCTGCCCCTAGTGTAAATTTGATCTGGGACCCTCTTCCCAGTCTAGTGTCATTACCTCATTGTACCCAGTACTGGGAGAATATTTCAGAAGAATCAAAAGATGATGGTTCCAAGTCGCCAAGGATGATACAAAAATTCTTTATTCCAACAGTAAATGGGTTCTATAAATATAGGAGTGGTGCCATTACTTATTTGTCTGATGAAGTCTATATTGGTAGACGAAAGCGCTTACCATTTACTGTTGGAATAAAGAATTTTTGTATCATCCTTGGCGACTTGGAACCATCATCTTTTGATTCTACAGTTTATTCAGGATTTATTGGTGTGTTTTGTGCTTCTACTAAGTTCCTTTGTTGCCTGAGGGAGGTTTAAACAACTATCGTTACTTTTGGCACCACTCATGGAAAGAACATCCAGCGACTCTACAATTATAGTTCAAGAAAATACACTTAGCCCAGGCAGTTTCATTAAAACGCAGCAAGAAGTGGTAAAGGTACGAGAAGAATTGGCTACGTTAAGAGGTGACCTCACCAGGCTTATTGACTTGCTTAGTCAAACTGAGCCAGCAGAGGGAGTCCTCTCACTACAAAAACAGCATGACTGGCCTTTGTCGACTTTCTCGACGTCATCTCCACGCTCGCGGATACAGAGCCATGGTGGAACTAAGGCGAATGCCGTGGAAAGTGCAAGAGATAATGGTAATGAAGGGGCTTTTCTTTCCCCACATCGTCGAGGAGAAATCCAGTGATCTAGTGCGAGGCAAAAGGAGCGTTTGTTGCAGCAGCCTAACTACAAAGAAAAAGGTACTGTTTTACTAGCTCACGCTAGTTCTAAAGGGGCCAATACCACTTCCCAAGTTTTGAGTAATTTGCCTAATTCACCATCGGACAATGTTGACATTCTTTGCTTTCAGGATGTTTTAGACAGAAACTTTGATTTTAACTATTCATCTCCAGCTCATTATCGAGAAAGTAGTGCAAATGAACATAATAAAAATGGAACTGTTTCCCCTACGTTAAGGGACATGATTTTTTCTTTCGAAAAAAAGTTATTTAAATACAAATGTTTGCAACTAGACAACCGTTACCTGCATAGTTGTGTTAATCATAAAATAGTCCCATTGTGACTTAGAATGTTTAAGTACCCTTTTGGTATAATTTACACGGATGTAGTATTGAAAGATTTTCAAGATTTTTTTAATGAATGTGGGTTAGGGTTGATCAAAAAGTTGATTAAACACAATGAGATATTGTTGAACAGTTTACTAACAGACTTAAACAAGTTAAATGTAGATATTTGTAGAGATTTGTTATTTGATGAATATAAATATCTATATAACAGGGTCTTGGATAGAACTGTTACTAGGATTAATAAAGTGTTCATTAGGAAACAAAGTAAGTTTTTAAGGGATAAGGAACAATATATAAAGGGTAAAATGTACCCAGGACCTTCTCACAATAATTTTAAGGATAAGAATAAAACACAGACTCGGTATAAACATTATGATACCTTTGAACCCATTACTTCACCTATGATAAATTCCCAAGTTAGAAATGTACACAGTATGGGTAATGTTAACAGAGGTATGGATGAGCTTGATTCCTTTTCAGAAAACAATGACTTTTTTTAGGCCCCAGAAGATCAGAACGCCTAGCAAGCAAGACCAACCATGCATCCAACCCAGACCCCCCAGTACATTTGGATGGGAACATTTATGGTTGGAAGGATGTGAGAAAGAAGGGCAGATAAACCTTATAACATCTGATGTTAATGATATAATTTTTGAACACAAGGGTTTTAAGATTTTTAACTATACACACATTGTTTTGGGTATTGAACACTTCAATTTACTTTCCAAAGGTTTTAAATTTGTTAAATCTCAGTTCGGAGATTTAGCACATATATTGATAGAACTTAAGATGTACCTCAGGAAATTAAATCTTAAATTATTACACAAAAAATCAGGTAGTGAAGGTTCCACATTTAAAAGAGAGTTGACTAGGAGTAGCACATATAACCCCCCTCTTCATCCAGCTATATTCACCTTCAAAAATATTGTTACGAATGAGATTTATGAAGCGTATAATAAAAATAGAAAGGATAGACATTATTGTAATTTAAGTAGAGATGAAGAAAAGCTATTACTAGAGTTTAAAGAACAGAATGACATTAGAATTATGAAGCCCGACAATGGAGGGGGAGTTGTTTTATTTAATCAAGAGGAATATAACAATCTCCTCACCAACATATTGTTAGACACCAATACATATGCGTCGGTGTCATACAACGAGATACAAATAGCCTACAGGAGGATTGATTCCCTCTTGTATGAATATTTGTTAGATAATAGAGTGGACAAGACCATCTATAATTTTTTGAACCAACCAAACCCTGTTATTTCACAGTATTCTGGAGTTCCTAAAGTCCACAAATCTATTGTTGAACCACCTTTTAGACCTATTGTTTCAGCAAAATATTCTAAAACACACCCCTTGGTGGTCTATATAGATAGAACTATTAAGAATATTGTTACAAAGACGAATCATATTCTTAAAGATTCCTGGGATTTTCTGGGTAAAATTAATAATGATTTGTGGTCTGAAAACTGCATCTTTTTAACTATAGATGTAAAGGATTTGTTTACCTGTATCCCACGATTAGTAGGTTTTGAATTTTTTGAAGATAGTATACATAAACATCTTGAAGCATCCTTAGATCAGAAACAATTGATTTTGGAACTAATGGAAGTCGTATTAGACAATAACTATATAGCCTTCCAAGGGGAATATTTCCAACAGGTTAGTGGAGTAGCTATGGGGGCCGCGTGTGCTCCCATCTACGCCAACCTTGTGATGTTGGAATGGGAAGAAAGACATATATTTAACAGTATATATTCTAAATTTATTAAGTGCTATTATAGGTTTTTGGATGACATTTTTGTTTTATGGGAAGGTACAAAGGAACATTTGAAGGAATTCATGGTCTATTTAAACAACACAACTAATTTTTTATCATTCACACATACTGTTGATGAAAATAGTATTAATTTCCTTGATATTACAGTTAGTAAAGTAGTACAAGGTTTTAAGTCTAGGATCTTTCGTAAGGAGACATGGTGTAATGGATATTTACACTTTAATAGTAATACCTCTTTCACCAAAAAAGGAGCCTTATTAAAGGGCAGGCTGTAAGGGTAGCAAGGATGACTTCTGACTTCGAAGATTTATTCGAAGAATTTGTTTTCTTAGGAGAAAAATTTATAGAGAGGGGGTATCCGAAAGCTTTGGTCGGTGGGATTCTAGAGGAAGTATATAATGGCTGGGGGATGAAATTTAAGTCACTACTGGGTAAACCTTTTAAGAAAACAGAGGAACCTGACAAGGAAAAAATAAACTATCAAGGGACATGTATAACTGAATTTAATGGTTTCTCTGAAGAATTTACTAAAATTTTGGAAACCAATTGGTCTATACTTAAGACCAATAAGGAAGTACATGAAGCAGTAGGCAACAGACCCCATTTTACTTACAAAATAGGTACTAATTTTAAAAGAATGCTCGAAAGAGACAGCAATTATGGAAATATTAAAAAAGCTACAAATTCTTGTGGTAGATGTGGACAATGTACCCATATTTACAAAAAGGAATCTATAAAATTAAATAATGGTTTGGGTAGTATTGTTCATTTCTGTAAGGGTAATTGTCACACAAATATGTTAGTTTATTTAGCTATTTGCACACAATGTTTGTCTTTTTATGTAGGGGAAAACTGAAAGGGCACTAAAGGATAGGATTTATGAACACATGAATGATATTAGAGTTAAAAAAGATACTAGTGCCCTTTACAAACATTCTTCTGTCTGCAGTTCATTTAAAGGTTTTGAATTCGGCATTATTGATTTGGTGAAAAATGATTTTGGGGGGGGTGATTTGAAGAATATATTATTATACAGGGAAGTGAGTTGGCAGTTGAGGCTTAAGGCTAATATTTTCCCTGGCTTGAATGAATACATTAGCATTAAAGCTATCTTGGTTGATAAAGCAGGGAAAGTATAATTAAATTAATTTTAATTTTATTATTAATTTTATTGTTATTATTATATTTTTTTGGTCATAATCATTTAAAGTAATACATATATATAAATATATATACAATAAGTTTTTTGCTACAAGCAATTTTATTAAGTTTACAATTTTATTGTCTATGTATAAAATATGTTAAAGTCTATATAGAAGTTGTTTAATTTTATTAATATTGTTACTACACCTTTTACTGTGGAAGATCAATTTACTAACTTGGTTTATATGTCTTTTTAAATAATTTTTCAATTTCATTGTTTGATTAAGACAATTAAGGGTTCTATAAATATAGGAGTGGTGCCATTACTTATTTGTCTGATGAAGTCTATATTGGTAGACGAAAGCGCTTACCATTTACTGTTGGAATAAAGAATTTTTGTATCATCTTTGGCGACTTGGAACCATCATCTTTTGATTCTACAGTTTATTCAGGATTTATTAGAATATTTGAGAAGGCCAATCAGCTTAGTTTCTGCTACTCCTTTCTCTCTTTCCTTTCTCTCTTTCCACTTAAAAAAAAAAAAAAAATTATCTGCTTTTACTGTATTTGTGTTTCTTCCTACTTTATTTTGCTTTTGCGTCATCTTAAAAGTACTCAGTTGTATTTATTACTGCTTGGTGTAACTCATTCTAAGCCTTTTAGTTTAAGCACTTGGGCTTCAGACCAGTTTTTTTACATTAAGAAGGTTTGTGGTCTGCACTGTAGTGGCAGAACAGGTAGCTTACATCCTTCTAAGTTGGGAACTGCTGATTGAGGGCTCAGTGTCTGTTATTCTAAAAGTGTATTAGTTCTGGTTTAAGCACTTGGGCTTCAGGCCAGTTATTTTACATTAAGAAGGTTCGTGGTCTGCACTCTTGTGGGAGGAGAGGCTGGACTCTGCCCTTCTGAGCTGGGAATTTCTGGTTAAAGGCTTATAGTGCCTGCATATTTGAACTGTTTCTTACTGAAATTGGTACACCTTGTCTGCTGTAGCATAGACTAGATCCAGGCCTGCTGAATCTAGCTTTGTTTGTATGCTTGTTGTTTGTTTGCTTGTTATTTCCCTAAAACGCTAATTCCACCTAAAACGCGGCTTTTCAGCGCTTCTGTAGATCCCTAGTGATATCTGCATTGCTTACTGTACTTAGTTCCTTGTTTCACTTGAAAGAAAGTTACTGTTTGTCATTTTTGCATTTAAGTTACCTGTAACACATTGCATTTAAGTTACCTGGCACTTGCTCACTAAGTCAGCACTAAAAAAATTAAAAGCACTACACCCTCACAAACTCCCCTTGAGTACCTTGTTCTCCATCGGCCCTTTTTTTTTCAATTATAAAGGAATTCCCAATACTATTCTAGCATGTCCAGAGGTCAGTTGTCAATCTCCTCTCCGGTCCAGCTGGTGAATCTGGGAATTTTGAGGCAATGTTACAACTGCCTCATGTACACAGACAACCCTCTCCTCCTCCCAACAAATTCCAACACATGTGAGAGATGCAACCATATATCCAAACTGGAGGCTAAGCTCTCTCAACTCAGTACTGCCATAACCAGTCAGGAGGAGAAGAAAACCACACTCACTACAATTCCAGTCTCACATAGACCTACCACGACAGCAAACCAAACACATAAACACACAAAAACATACTCGGAGGCTCTAAATAAAAATCTGCCTAAGCAGCAGAGACCTCCAAAGCAGACACCCAAGCAACCGCTACCCCAAAACAAAACACGTGCAACACATAGCTCACAAAGCCAGTGTGCCGAACAGTTACAGCCCTTAAGGCTAAACAACACACCTGATACACTTGTAATAGGTGACTCTATCGTCAGGCACACTGACTTCCCGCTCACCAGGCTGAACAAGGAGAAGGTCACGGTGAGCTGCCTGTCGGGTGCTAGGATCCGTCACATAACACATGCACTCAGGTCACTCCAAGGCAAGTACAAATATGACTCAGTCATTGTCCATGCTGGTGTGAATGACCTGAGACGTACCTCCCTGGACTACATGAAAAGAGACATAGAGGAGCTCTCTGAGCATGTGGCCCAGGCCGGTATGACCCTGACCTTGAGTAGCATCTTACCCTCACCAAGAATGATGCCACAATATGAAGACAAGATGATCAATTTCAACAATTGGCTTAAGTATTGGTGTCATTCAAAGGGGATCCAATGCCTGTCAGTCTGGGATGACATGCTCGACAAGCCACGATGCTTCGCTAGGAACGGCTTGCACCTGTCACCCCTGGGCTTTCGGATATTGGCAAAGGCTCTTGCTACCCCCATAGTGCATTTTTTAGGCAAGGCTCAAAAGACAAACCCACCTCCATAGGTATCACAAGGGATAAGAAACTAAGAGTAATGCTACTCAACGCCAGAAGTCTAAACCTCAAGATGCATGCACTCGAAACTCTCCTTAGCATGGAGAACATTGATATCTGTGCAGTAACAGAAACCTGGTTCAAGGCTCCCGAGAGCACCCCAGCACTACCAGGTTATACCTCATACCATGCTTTTTGTCCCCAAAACTTGGACTGAACTGCAAAAGGAGGGGGAGTATCAATATTCGTCAAAGATACCCACACCTCCAGGTTGGTGGCACAGCACAAAGCATCAGAGACTCTCCATGTCCAACTAACAGTGGGTAAAACTGCCTTCCAGTTTATAGCCTGCTACAGACCACTCTCCCAAACCCAGGAACCCCACTCGGCCTTCCTGAGAGCACTGGAAAATATGAAGGTCTCGCCAAACACCATTATATTGGGCGACTTCAACTACCCAAACATAGACTGGGAGCATTACTGTAGCTCCAACACCCTAGCCCAAATGTTCCTAGAATTTATAAACTCAAATGCTATGGAACAACTTGTTACCACTCCCACAAGAGGGGAAAACATACTGGACGTGTTCAACACCAACATGGGGACTCTATGCTCCAGACCAGAAGTGTATCCCTCACTGGTAAGATCAGACCATAAACTAATCTAACTGGATATTCACATCCCAACCCCACCCCCTGCCCAGAAAACCACAGTGAAAAACTTCTCTAAAGCAAATTTCACACTCCTCAAATCCGAGGTGGAATCCTTTAAAGCCCCCGGGCCTGTGGAGAATACTGCCCAGACCGCAGAATCCTTTATAAATGCATTCTATGAACACCTTCAGGAATGCATGGATCATGCAATCCCAAATAAAACCAAGACCCAATCCTCCAAAGGCAGACGTCCTGTCTGGTGGACCCCAGCCATAAACAAACTATACAATAGAAGGAGGAAGCTACTACATGATAGAGCAAAATCCCAAAAAGGGAAGGCATCTCTGATCAGTATTAGCAAAAAACTACGGGCACTCATAAAATCGTCTAAGGCCAGCTTCAAGAGAAAAATTTCACAGGACACTAAGGATAATCACAAGGCTTTCTTTAGTTATGTTAGGAACCTGGGTGGGAATTCCCAGATATGCTCAGAATTAGTCCAAAATGACAAAAAATACACCGAACCCACAGACATTGCCAACATCCTAGCTGACAGGTTCAGCGCAAACTTCTCCCCCCCCCTCCCCACCAAAAGGGCGAATATCTATCCCAGCAGAGTGCTGCCCCCCTGACATCTCAGATGCTCAGGTAAGAGCCGCCCTCTCCAAAGCAAAAAACACAGCATCAATGGGACCAGATGGTGTCCCGGGCTGCGTCCTACATGAACTCCAAGAAGAGCTAAACCCAAACATAAAACTACTGTTCAGTCTCAGCCTTACTATAGGATATGTACCCAAAGAGTGGCGTACAGCAACAGTGGTCCCTCTCCACAAAGGTGGTGCCTCAACAGATCCTGGAAACTATTGCCCCATAAGCCTGACTAGCTTGGTCTGCAAAGCTATGGAAAGGATCATCATGGACCTCATAAATAAAGATATTGGGGACCTACAGACACTGGATCCTACCCAGTTCGGCTTTGTTAAGGGCAGATCCCGCCTCTTAAACCTGGTCGATTTCTTTGAAACAGTCACCAAGGCCATTGACGAGGGGAAGGTGGTCCACACAGCCTACCTGAACCTCGCAAAAGCCTTCGATACAATACCCCACTCGGGCATTATAGATAAGCTCACCAGCTTAAATATAAACCCCTATGTCACTAGATGGGTTGCAAACTGGCTCAAGGACAGAACCCACATGGTTAGAATTGCTGGAGCCATGTCAGACTCCAAACCAGTTACAAGTGGCGTCCCACAAGGCTCAGTCCTGGGACCTCTCTTGTTCGGTATATATTTCTCGGAGGTACAGGCAAACACGGAAGGACTGTGGCTGACCAAGTTCGCAGATGACTGCAAACTGGGCGCCATAATCGACTCTCCAGCCGACACAAGCATCCTCCAAAAGGGCCTCATAGAAACAGACAACTGGTGCCAGAGCCATGGCCTCAAGCTAAACGCCAAAAAGTGTATAGTCATCCCCTTTGGCAAAAACAAAGTGCCCACAAATTACCACATAGGTGGTAATCCATTAAGTACAAAAGAAGTAATTAGGGACCCAAGTTGATAGCAATCTCTCATTTGACAACCACGTGGCCAAAGTGGTTAGAAAAACATTTTATATAGCCCACCTAGTCATGAAGGGATTCTCATCTAGATCAGGGGAGGTCATCGTGCCTCTTTACTCATCCCTCATCAGGCCCATAATTGAGTACAATGCCCCTTTTGGGATGTACCTTACCGGACACCTGCAGCAACTGGAAAGACCCCAAAAGTACCTCACCAAGAGGATCAAAGGGATCAAACAGATGCCATATGCTGCCCGGTTAAAGAAACTCCAGCTCTACTCAGTGGCATACCACCTGCGCAGAGGCAATCTGTGCCTGACGTATAAAGCCATGTCCAACCCAGAATTAATGGACATGCTGCACCTCAGAAAATCCAAATCCCATCGAGCTACGTGCTCGAGAGACTTGAACCTCAGCACTGAAATAAATAGGACATGCTGGAGGGACAGATTCATAACCCAGAGGCTCCCTTCTCTCTGGAATAAAATCCCAGCCCAGGTTAGGCAGAGTCCCTCATTGACTCTCTTCAAGAGGAATCTTGATGAGTGGATGGGAGATCATAGGTTTACCCCAGGTATCACTTCTGTGTCACTGTTAGACAGAGGCACAGTATACTAACCTCGAAAAAGGACATAGCAAAATAAATTTAAAATGGGTGGCGAAAGCCAAACACACTCTGGCTAGGCTTATAAATGCCCTAGGGCAGATAGCCTAGTATGAACCTATGAACAGGTTATTTTTGCTTTCCTTCATACTCAGCCCTAACAAAGCTATAGTCATCTAAAAGTCAGCATTCTGTACAGTGTCCATCAACATGATATTCTTTCCTCTTTAAGGAGCACAACATTTCATATAGGCATAGCCTATATATGATATATATATATATATATATATATATATATATATATATATATATATATATATATATATATATGATATAGGAAGAAAAGAATGGCATCTGCCATCTGTAGCCAGCCCTGATGTTATGTCACACAGCTGGCTTGCAATTAGCTTTTGCTAGGGCCACTGATTTTAAAAATAATGAAAATTAACATGTATTTCTCATTTATAAGTCCCCACTAGATTCATCTTCCCTGACTCTCATTGTAATACATAACCCTAATTTTTTTTTTTTTTTTTTTTTTACAACTAAACCCAAATCATTGATTTCTGTGTGTGGAACATACCTCTCAAGCTTGTGACGCAAAATCTAGACAAAGCCTAAAATAATGGGGGACAAAGCCCCAAAAATGGGGACCGATTTTAAATATTGCTCTTATAAACTTAGAAAGTCAATAGAATAACATAATTTGGTTAGCATGCATTTTTTTTTGAAGGATATGAAGTCTGAAACTCAAATGTATGTCATTATTTAGTGATTTTAATCCTCAGTGATTTGACATAAAACTTTAAATCTTATGAGGAATAGACCAGAAATGTGAGACAAAATTTTGGACATTCTGTAAAAGTCTGGACAGTTGAGAGATATGGTGTAGAATCATCAATAAGAAGATTGATCCAACTTCATTAAATTATCACATAAAATGAATAAAAAAGGTTTGACAGTACAAATCCTGCAGAACTGACTGCTCACTGGACAACTTTCTGGAGTCACGAGTTCTTTGTTTCTGTATTTGTATCAGTATTCCCTTAACCTTGCTGAGCTGGGCCCCATGCTATACCACTCATCTTTCTCACCACGTAGTTATACCACTTTTACGTGGTTACTCTTGTATACTTCAGCAGCAAGCAAACCAACAAGCTGCACAATCTCAAGGCCTTTATGAAACAAATGTCAATGTCTGATCCATCTTTATTAAACATACAGGTCTCAACTAAATCTACCACTGGCGGTACTTTTTCTTAAGTCTGTCACCCTTACAAATGTACAAATGTGCAATCCCAATTCCTCATCCCAGCTATCACCCAAAATTATAATTTTCCCCAAATGAAAAATGAACAGCCATTCACTATGCATACAAATACAAAAGCTTACATTCTAATCCATTCAAGCGTGTATCCATCAATATAAAAATATATGTAATAACCACTTCTACCAACTATATAACAACATCTTCTTGTTCTAGACTTTATAATTATTAATATCAGTAGCCACCACTTTCTGATTTTTCTAGTTTTTTTTTCACCTTTCACCGTCTTTCCTTCCTTTTCCTAAACTGTCTTCACTTTCTTTATTCCACTAATATTACAGGTTGTTAGTAAGTAATGGACCAGTTCAGCCTTTTTAAGTCACATCAATCCCACTTGTACAGCCAGTTTCCCCTGTCCATAAGGGATATAGGGGGCTAGGCTTGGAGCAAATTTGTGCTTTCCCATTTATTTGCCTAACTTAAATTTAAATATAGTGAAAGACCTGTTTTACTTTATAGAAAGTAGGAGTTTGTTCCAAAGGTAAGGGATTATTTGTAAGAAATATCTGTCATGCTTGCAAGTTCTACTTATGTTGCAAGACAGATTTTGGTCCCCTAGATCTTGTTTTTGTATTACTACCAGTTATGCTAATATGTAGTACATAAAGCAGGACTGGGTTATTTACAGCCAGGCATAAAAAGTTCCATAGGAGTATGTAGGAAACAGACAAAATACAAGGCTTTTCAATGTTCTGGGTAACTTAGCAAGCTCATACCCAAGATTTTTTAGTGAGGAACTGCTGGCATTTTCAAGTAAGGTTAGGTATTTGGATAGGTATATACCAAAAGATACATTGTATCGTGGTATGATCAGATGAGGTAAGAATAGGGGTAATTATAACTTTTTTTGACAAAGAGGATATACACCAGTAATCAGAAGGGCAAGGTGTGCTTTTTTTCCTAATGACAGAGGATACATAGTGGTCAAAGGAGAGTTTATTATCCATAAAGGGGCCTAGGTATCTAATGCCAGTGTCATTTTAATGGGAGTATCCTTTATATGGAAGATGAATGAAAGTTCCTGTTTCCCAAAATGTATGATGCTACATTTGTTGACATTCATATTTAGACCACGATCTTGACACTACATGTTCATCTTGAGTTAGGCCCTCTTAGAGGATCATGAGTGCTTTCAGTGGAGTTGATGAGGTGCTGAACTTACACCCATCCTTGACCTTAGTCAGCCAGAGGCCTTTAATGACAGATTTACCATTAGAAAAGTAGATGATAAACAGAAATGGTCTCAAAACCAGAGATGTAGGGTACACCACTGGTGTCAAGTCTCTTGGAGAACAGCATGCCATTAACTCTAGAGGAGTAGTGTCTTTTAGTGAGATAGTTGACATGCTAAAGGGTTATCTAGGGGTTTATGCCGAGTTTGACCAGTTGGTCAGTGAGACCAGAATGTGATGCAGTGTAGTAAGCCTTAGCTAAATTGAAGTAAGCTGTGGGCAAGGAATTACCCCCACCTCCAGTGACTTTTTCAAATAAATCAAATAAGTTTAGTAGTTATGATCCGTCTTTTATAATTTCAATTTTGTTTGTATCTAGGGATTGTAGGTTTCTTATATTCCTATTTATGAGGTCCACAATGATACCTTCCATCACCAAGCCAGTGATGTTGGTCAGTCTAATAGGTCTGATGTTGCCAGAGTCCAAGTTGGAGCCTCTCTTTAAGAAGAACTGCTGTACCTGTCCTCCAGGATTTTGGTGTGTCTCCAACAAAGATGCTGTGGTTGAATAGTTTAAAAAGGTCATTTGTTAGGAGATGTTGCATACTGTTAAGGAAATAGCCCTGGCACTTATCTGAATCCCAACAGATGGTATTTTTGGTCTTGGAGAGTGTTTTTAGTATCTGTTCAGAGGTAATATAGGGGTGTGTGGAGTGGGCAGTTTATACTTCTAAGTTTGGAGGTGACAGAGGGGAGAAGTAGGAGCTGAATTCATCTGCAAGGATATTAGCTTTATCTCTGGGTTTCAGTAGGTAATGTTATCATAGATAAGCTTGATGCAATGCTATGCATTATTTCTGAGTATTTTTACATAATTAAAGATATATTTGAGATTATCTCTTAGCTAATGCAGAAAAGTTTTTAGTTCCTGAGCTTTTGTTCACCATTTTCAGGTTTATTTTACCACACTGAGTTTTGGGGGAAGCACTGGGCACATTTATTTGAAC
Organism: Protopterus annectens; assembly: GCF_019279795.1. NCBI lineage: Eukaryota > Metazoa > Chordata > Ceratodontiformes > Protopteridae > Protopterus > Protopterus annectens. The sequence continues at coordinate 766,310,002 of NC_056731.1, read as the reverse complement.
AATTTCAGGTGCCCCCTAAAAATATAGTGCTTATAAATTATTTATTAAAACAGTTTGCAACTTTCCTAACATCTACAATTTTGTTTTGTTATTTATGTTTAGAGAGAGGGACTCTAGTTTATTAAGATCTGTTTTGTAATTTACAGGTGTCAAAGAATGAGTTCTGTAGTTGGCATACCTCTCAACTGTACAGATTTTTGCAGAATGTCCAGATTTTTTGCCTTATACTTTTGGCCTGTTACTCATAAAATTGTGGTTTTCGTGTCAAATGTTTGCCAAATTTTTGAGGACTGAAGTCAGAAAATAATGGCAGACATTTGAGATTCAGACTTCATATCCTTTAGAAAATTCATGCTGATGCAAAACTTGTTATTCTATCAACTTTTTAAGTTTGTAAGAGCAATACTTAAAAGTTGTCCCTATTTTTGGGCCTTTGTCCTCCCATTATTTATGTCTTTGTCCAGATTTCTTGCTTTGAGAACTATGCTAGCTGGCCAGGATGGGGTACAAGGTCTTATTTACTGTTCTTATGACATGAAGGAGTTCAAGGTCATTATCCTGACTGATCAGTGTAGAGGTTTTTTTTGGCTATTGACAAACACACTACCATCAGTGTTACTGCTTTATATATTTGGAGGATTAAATGAGTTGTAGGCAGTGAAGCCAGCTAAGGAGGGAGTGTTGTCACTCTT
>NC_056731.1:766276810-766306810 GCF_019279795.1 Protopterus annectens | reverse complement strand
ACAGTGTATTAATACAAACTATATACAGAGTCCAAAATAGTTGCTAGGTCTTCAATAAAGATTACATTTTGTCTAATAATCTTTTGAGCTTTATCCATGCAATTTGTTCATGATTCACATTTGAGGTACGCAACAAAGCTGTTTGTAATTCCCTACTACAAATAATCTTCGTAAGAGATATACATTCATTAAAAGAGAGGATATTTCTACATTTCCAGTTTCTGGTAATGATTTTTCTTGCTATAGCAAGAAGGGTCCAAAGAAGTTTCATTTGATTTAATGGAACATACCTTGGCATTGGTGCATTAAAAAGCAACAAAGAATTAGAAATGTTGCAACTGTCTGACCACAAAGCTTTAATAAAGTTTTTAAACTCAGTCCAAAAAATGTGTTACTGTTCTACATTCTAGAAACATATGTGCCCAATCAGCATCCAATAGCTCATCACATCTCCAACATCTACAAGAGTCCTTCTTGTTTATTCTAGTGGCTTTTTGTGGTGTAATAAAATGTCTATGGATAAATTTCCAAGTGAAAATTTTCCAATATGTAGATGAAGATGTATAATGTAAAGATTTAAGAATTAATATTTTATAATTTTCTGATAATTGTGTGTTATTGAAATTAATCATGGAGTTCCATAAATTGTTTTCTGATATTATTGAATCAGATCTAAGAATACTGTAAAATCTAGACATTGAAATACCTACATTATATCCTAAATGGGAAAATTCAAAAAGGATAGATAACATTTTGGGAAGGTTTGTTATACCAGAAAAGTGATATCTCTTGGATTCTGCTAGGATAAACTCTCTAAAGATTTGTATATTTAACCAATTATTAGGGGAGGCATTATATCTAGCTAAGAGATAAGTGATGTCATGAATATTACTGTCTCCTAAAAACTGGTGCCAAAATATTAAACCATTTTCTTCCATAATTTTTATTTTCGCCATGTAAAAGGAGTCCAAACAACCATTGGTTAAGATTTTTGGGAACATTAAGATGGACAAATTATTAGTTAGTAGATTTTTATTTATTAATTTTTTTAAATTTTGCAAGATAGAATTAATTATAGGAATACATTTAAAATTTTTCACCTCACTATTAAAAAAAATTCTTTAATTACTATGAAAAACGTAATATTTTCAGAGCAGTCTATACCCTTAGTTACAGATTCAATATTACTTAATAGGATTGCTTTGTGTAAATATTTCCAATTTGAAGAGTATTTTGGGCTTAACCATAAACTTGTTATATTAAGAATAATAGCATCTGCATAAAGTTCAAGATTAGGAAAAGCAATTCCTCCTTCAGTCCAGTTTTTATAGTGCCAGTCATATTTAATTCTCAGTTTTTGAGGATGCCATAGAAATTTAATTAATAAAGAATTTAAATATTTTAGTTGCTTCCTAGAAGGAGGAGCTACTAGCACTTGAAGAAAAAATAGAATTTTTGGTAATAAAATCATCTTTATCAGGGATAATCTTTCTTCCATGATAAGGAGCATTTTATTCCATTTAATAATATGCTAATTTGCTCCAACAAAATTTTATAATTTGTTTTTATAGTGTCTTTCCATTTAGTATGAATATAAATCCCTAGATATTTCAATTTGTCATTAGTCCAATTAAAATTATGATGAATAGATAAGGTGTTACTTAATTTTTTATTTATAAGAATAGTTTCTGTTTTATTCTGATTAAAACTAAGACTTGAGATCTCTTTGAAGAGTTTTAATGATCTAATAACATGGTCAATCGCTAAATCAATATTGCTAATTGTTAATAAGATGTCGTCAGCAAAAAGTAGAATGTTAGAGGAATAGTTTGCATCCACTTCAAAACTTCTTATATTGACATTGTTTCTTATAAAATTGGCAAAGGGTTCTATTGATAATGCAAATAATAAAGGAGACAAAGGGCAACCTTGTCTAGTGCCTTTTAGTATTTTAAGTGGGCCAGATAAAAAGGCATCAATTTTAATATAAGCTATAGAACATTTGTATATTTCTTTAATAAATCTATAAAATCAGAAGAAAAATTAAATTCTTCTATTACCATGTATAAATATGTCCAATTAATGGAATCAAATGCTTTATCTAGGTCTAGGCTAATGACTGAAAGTTTTTTTTTTATTTGCAAAATCTATTAATGTTAGGAGTCTAAAAATATTATCATGAACTTTTCTGTTTAATATAAAACCTGCCTGATCATTGTTTATTAAAGTCGGCTTCATTTGATTTAGTCTATTAGCTTATATAGAAGTGAATATTTTATAGTCAATATTTAACAAGGAAATGGGGCTATATCAGGAAACAAGTTTAGAATCTTTACCCTGCTTTAGAACGGGAGAAATTAATGAATATTTCCATGAAGGAAAAAGTTTACCACATGTTCGAAATTCTTCAAGTGCTATTACTAATATTTTCAAAACATTATCAGGGAAGATTTTATATAATTCACCTATTATACCATCAAGACCAGGGGCTTTATTATTTTTAAGATTTTGTATTCTGTCTTTAACTTCTATCAATGATATTGATTTAAGTAATCTATTGTTTTGTTCCTTAGAAAGTTTGTTATTGATATTATTTCTTAAAAATTCTACTTTTGAATTACTTTTAGTAAAGTTTAGATTTGTTTTATTCATGGATTCATGATAGTAATGAAAAATCTCCAAAATTTCTTTTAGATCTGAAAAGTGTTTTGATTTGTGGTTAGACGTATCTATTATCTCTGTTATATGTCTATTTTTAGTCAAATTTTTTGCTTTAACTGCTAATCTGCGCATATGTTGGGGTTGGAGGAATATGTTTGCAATTTTAATTTCTCTAGGTTAATTGCTACTTTATGACTAAGGATTTATAAATAGTCAAGGCTTAGTTGTTTTAATTCCAAGTTAGAACCCATATCTTTAGGGTGTAGTTTCATTTTTAAAGTGTCAATTTTCAATTGTATGGCGAATAATTCTTTGTCCCATTCTTTCCTCTTATGAAGATACCAGGTTTTTATTTTCCCGTATAAATAAGACTTTAAAGAGTCCCAAATAATTATTTTATTTGTATCAATATTATTATTAATTTCAAGGAAATAATTAAATTCATTAATACACCATTCCTTAAATCCCTTTATCTTAATAATATAAGCTGATAGTCTCTGCCAATGAATAAGATCATTCGGTTTAATATTAATTTTAAATATTATGGCATTGTGGTCTGACAGAGGGCAGGAAGTGATGAAAACATCATGTGTCTTATGCATTAAGTTATCAGATATAAACACTTTATCAATGATTGTCTGAGTGCCATATCTATAAGAGAAATGTGTAAAATTAAGAGAACTCTGTTCTTTGATCACATATATATCTTTAAGATTATATAACAAGACAAAACTAATCAATTTTTTTAGCTGGGGCTTATATCTTAACATTACTACTTTTAGTAGTATATTTAACTGATAAGACACAATTAAAATCACCTGCCATGATGATAGCTCCTTTGAATTTTGCTGATATTATTTCCAAGTATTTATTTGCCGATTTAGCACCAATACCAGGTAACCAATAGACATTGGCTAAAGTGAAATATTTCTTATTTAATTCCAATACTACTAAACATAACATGACCTTTTTATCAGTGAAAGTATCAATTATTTTAGGAATTGGTAAAGATTTATTCCATAAAATCATTGTTCCTCTTCTCTTAGTTTGGAAATGAGATTCGGTTAGAATATTATATCCATTAAAAGATATTTTGCCTAAGTCTTTCTGAATAATATGTGTTTCTTGCATAAATACAATATCAGCTTTATTAGAAGCCAGATATTTAGCCAATTTTCCTCTCTTAGTAGGGTTGTTAAGACAATTTACATTCAAAGATAAACATTTAAACACAGACATTAATTAAGTTATACTTTTGACAAATATATACTATTTTGGACTTATACAGTGGATAAAATTCAGAGAACATAAAAACATAACTATATACAAAATTAACCATGAAACATCTAGTTCCTGGATTGATGAATAAATTATCAATACCACCTGCTATCATCATTAGTGCACAAGACTACTATTCACCAATGCAGCTACCTAATATATTATTAGACCAACAAACTAGGAATCTATTAAATCTCCAAGATGTATAAATGTTACTATGGGTCTATTAAGTAATTAAATTAAGACCATAACCTTAAAGTTCAAACATTTCTATTACTAGAGTACTTGTACATATAAAATAAAAATAAAATTTTAAAAGTTAAAAATTAATAAATAAATAGGGATAAATATACCAGAAAAGTTATGGGTTATATTTCTAAAAAATATTAATAATAATGAGATATCTTTGAGAATTCCTTTATCTAATAATTTTTCTTCTTTTTCATCTTTTTGTTATATTTCAAATCTATTAAAAGAAAGCAAAAACAAAAACAAACCTTCATTTAGATATTATTTTACCTACTTCTAAAATGATGTAGGAGATAACTATTATATAACCTATAGATCTATGTTCTTTTCTTCTAGTCTTTTCTTCGAGTTATGCTCAAAGCTTATCTAAACATTTCCTTATCATAAGCATCTCGTGGGCAGCTGAAGTATTGTGTTAGACTTTTGTAAGATGGGTGGAGTATCAACTACCATAGGTATTGTAATTTTCAAATTAATAAGAAACCTTAGTAGATGAAAGAGTGAGAATAGTCACCATGATAAAACTTCTTCACTGCATATAGATTCCAATAGACAATCACCATATAAATCAGAGACTCTTTATTACAAAATAAGGAATAAGCGCTTTCACGTAGTACTAGCTACGCTTCATCAGATACAGTTACAAAAGTTAGCTCACATTTAAATACAAATCTTTTTGGCGGGCTCATTAATTCATCAGCCTATTCACACATTAGTTAATTGCGAACCACAGTTTAGCAATGCATTGTAGTACACGTACTTCCATCAAAGGAAATACCCCTTCATTGCAACACAAAAATCAAAAACAGAAACTCTCATCCTTGCATTGATGAAAAAGTGCTCATTCCTAAGTATAAATAAACACAGCATGAACTTAAAATTAAATAAAACTAAGCCCCTTGATGACTACCCTAGCTTAATACTCACACGTAATCAAAACCATGCGAAGTATTTGGTCTAGGCATAAAAACAGCAGATCCACAATTCTTTGTTAAAACCAGATCATTAATATTAAAACATATTCAATAGGTCACATTTAAACAACATTTCCTAAGAAATCCCCTTGCGATCGAACATGAAACTAACAGAATGTCTGACGTGTATCAGAATATAACTAAATCGTCACTACTATGTGCCGCTAACTTGCCAAACTTAATGTCAAGCTTCTAATTGCGCATCTAGCCGCTGTTTTTATGCCTAGACCAAATACTTCGCATGGTTTTGATTACGTGTGAGTATTAAGCTAGGGTAGTCATCAAGGGGCTTAGTTTTATTTAATTTTAAGTTCATGCTGTGTTTATTTATACTTAGGAATGAGCACTTTTTCATCAATGCAAGGATGAGAGTTTCTGTTTTTGATTTTTGTGTTGCAATGAAGGGGTATTTCCTTTGATGGAAGTACGTGTACTACAATGCATTGCTAAACTGTGGTTCGCAATTAACTAATGTGTGAATAGGCTGATGAATTAATGAGCCCACCAAAAAGATTTGTATTTAAATGTGAGCTAACTTTTGTAACTGTATCTGATGAAGCGTAGCTAGTACTACGTGAAAGCGCTTATTCCTTATTTTGTAATAAAGAGTCTCTGATTTATATGGTGATTGTCTATTGGAATCTATATGCAGTGAAGAAGTTTTATCGTGGTGACTATTCTCACTCTTTCATCTACTTTGGTTTTTTACTTTGGTGAGAAGCGTCTTTGGCAGCGAGTTGTGTTCCTTTTTCACATAATAAGGAACCTTCTCAGAGCACATATTTTGATATATTATTTCATCTCTCCTTATGTCAAGACTAAATAATACAAACATTTAGCTATCACACTGCATGAAATCATAACTTACCTAAGAACCCAAACTGTATGTATATATATATGAATAAAAACCTGTCATGAAACATAAAATTATGTAAGAACTTTTCAGTAGTATCGCAACAACATCAATATTTGCTTGCAAAACAATAGTAAAATGTGTGTTATAACTAGATAGATAGTCAAGATATAAATGAACACCAAAATAATCAAATATCTTAACAAGAGAAAGAAAGGCATCTAGAGAACCAATGGAGCTCAAAATAAAACATTTGCTTATGACAAAAATTTCTGTGACAATGTGTTCTGGATGAAACTGACATATTGATATTTAGCCCACAAACTCATTGCTTTCCTGCACAGCACATATAATCACCTGTTTTAATTATAACTTCTTCATATTAGAAAAATCAAGTGAATAGAAAGAGGTGGTTTAGTGAAACTTGCAGTTAAACAAAGCTGGCAGAATTGACATAACAATTACTTTGCTTTCCAGTGACAGGAAGATTACAATTTTAAATAATGAACATTAATATTGACTCCGTAGATGATTTGATAAAAAATGTTAAAAAATGAAGTCACTGCGCTCTGACATTCTAAAGCAATACACTTTTAAACATCACACTGTTAATGTATTTCCTCTGATTATCTTTTGACATAAACAGTGACAAAATAAACCAGCTGGTGTTTTCACTGTGTCCCTTTGCAGCTGTTGCCATCTAGTGTTCAAAGTGCGCTACTGTAGGGGATATGCTTCATGAAGTATTGTTACATAGAAAAGTAACATAAACATCAATTAATTATGAATAAGCACCTTTATTAGACTTTATGCTTTAGAATATTATTCTTTCACACTATTTGCATACCTAAATAGTACTATAAGAGTCACAGAATGAATCGTAGCCAGTGTGCTGAATTCCGAAGCGAAACACCACATTTACCAACTATAGAGTGGTGTAATAACTTCACGAATGAGCAGACGTGAAAACCAGAAAAAATATAACACTCCATTTCTGTACTCATTTATATAATTATTTTCATTAAAAGCAGGTATATTATATGAGACAACATCTGCATCATGCAAATCATTTGACAATGTGAACATATACCAATATTCAGATATCTCACACATACACACATACGCACATGCACACACACAGACACACATACATACACACATACACATATAAAGTATTCTGCTGTTTTGTCTATGCATATATGGCATGCCTTTAAGAAATATTTGGTACCTATGCACTACCACAACCACTTTTGTTCCGCTGTATATGTCATTGTGTTTTAACAACGGGTCCTTATGTTTAACTATAAATGCCAATCATAATTCCTCCCAATGACCAAAACAATTAACAGGTCTTCTGGAAATGGCATATGTCACAAGATGATACAGTTCAAAAGCACGTGTGAAACCATGGTTCTCAATGGTGACTCACAACAAGACAGACATGACTAACATGTTCCTTACTATCAAGATGCCAACAGCTGATACCAGGGCAGTACTTCATGCAATTTAAAACGTCTGCTGCTTCTGAAACCCACACACACCTTCCGGACATTATCAGCAACTATCATCAGCCGGCTGAAATTTTTCAGGCAGCCATCTGTATGCAACTATGTGCCTTTCGTAATCCCAAAAATCTGGTTGCAACAGTACACAAGCACCAAGCATTTTATGCAGAAATGTAATGCTTACCACACCATTTTTCATTTTTAACTTATTATCTTTACAAGTTATTTACAAAACAAATTGTGCTTATTCATATTAATTACTAAATATATACTGACATTAAATGTTCCGTTGTTATGTTTTTTGACCAACTGGCAGATTCTGGATTCATGAATATGCAACAGGATTTTAACGGTCAATAAAAGGTTTCTTTAAAATACATATTAGAACATCCTGTTGCTGTGTGGTGAGAGCATCACTGAGAGTTATCGTGGTGACATTCTTTTGCCTCTTGAAATTTGGCGATTAAAAGCTTGATCTGTGAGATCAGTTGAACATTATGCTAAAGGTTCATGAGATACTCGTGAGAGAAACCAAGCAAAAAAAAAAAGAATAAAACAAGATATGTTAAACAATGTTCATATATTTGACAAGAGAAATCAATTTCTCTCTCTAAATCGCAGACCTCCATATCTATAAGCTTCCCCAAATCATCAACTCAGAACTAAGTGCATGAAACACAAGTCTTTTGAAAATAGACATCCCAAAGGTTTCAAAGAAAATTAGTCATTAACATCATGTGTGTCTGCACACCACATCTATCAGCGACACAAAGTTCCCAAATATACATGAAACCACCCCAACACAGCCGGAAGCATTCCAGTAAGGACACATTTGATTTAACATGACCATAAATCATTACAAATAATTTTAAGGTATCTTACATAAACTTTACTAACCATTATCATTTTAGGTCTAAAAAGACTTAATCACTATCATATAAGAAGAATACAGATAACGGACAAAAAAGAAATTGTGTTATCTCATCTCATATAATGCACTAACGAGAAGGACTCCTGGTTCTCTTGACTGTGCTTTTACAGCAGATAAAACTAATAAGCATTCATGTAAATCAAATAATAAAAGGTTTTCTTTGTACCTATGTTCTAATATGTAATGTACTAGGATTAAAATATTTAGTTTAATAAATAATTAAAAAGATAAATAAATAAAAAGAAATTAAAAAAGTTATAATGACTTTACCTTAAAGTATTTATTTTTCCCTAAAGAGGGTAATATGCAGCAAAAAAAGGGATATTCCAATGGTGGAAGGAATTATAGAAGTTTTTCATTTATATTATTTCCCTTTGAGCTTCTTACTTATTTTATCATTTGCAGACATTTTACCGGTTGTTGCCTGCCTTTTTAAGCTAGGTAAGTAGATGTCCATATCTTCAACATTTTCCAGTATCTTATTTTTTTTCACATATTCAGAGGCATCTTCGAGGTTATTAAATATTTTTGTTCCTTCAGAAAGATTAATCTTGATTTTGGCAGGAAAAATTATTTGTGCTTTAATTTCTGCTTTCTTCAAACTTTTAATGGAATGCAGGCTTTTCTTTTGGTTATTATAGTAGAGGTGTAGTCATTGTCAAATCTTATGTTTCGACTATTTATTTGTATAGGATTACCTGACCAGGCTGACCTCCGAATTAAGTCCTTGTCCTGGGATGATAAAAATTTGACAATGATGGATTTTGAAGCATTAGGTTTTTTTGACAGTGAAATATTTGAGAGAGACCGATGAGCTCTCTCTATCCTAGGGTTACCATCTGTCCCACTTTGCGAGGGACAGTCCCTCTTTGGGCAGTTGTGTCCTGACAAAAAATTGTAAAAATGGCAAATGTCCTGAGATTTTAGGACAAAATTATTTCCTATATTTTATGTAATAGTTGCATAAAACAGTTATTCTGTATCTAAAATACCTAAATATTATAAGTAACAGAGTAAGCAACTAAAATGCTACAAGAATAAGCTTTTATTTAGGCAAAAAAGTTAAGTTATATCCTTTGTACAGACCGTGGGTATGTGTCGGCCTGTAAAATCCGATGTTTGTACCAAAAAATGTCCCACTTTGGCCATTTGAAAAGGTGGCAACCCTACTCTATCCCAAAAGAAAGAGATTCAGGCAAGTTTAGAGTTTTGGGTAACGTCATTTAAAAATTGTATTATGTCGTTTTCTTCCATTTTTTCTGGTATACCATATATTCTAATATTATTTCTTCGTGATCTTGACTCTAAATCTTCCAGCTTGTCCGAAAGTAGGGTGTTTTGCTTTAATAAGAAGTCAATTTGGTTATCATTTTCATGTCGTCTTCCATCTATTTCATTTAGAGATTCTTCTATTTCTACTATCTGATCTGTGTGTCTTGTAATTATCTCTTTCAACTCATCAATCTGTTTTTTATTTTCTTTCTTCCTGTTTTCCATAATTTTTTCTAAATTGTCCATTTTCGTGGAAAGATCTTGAATACTAGAGATTATTGTTTATAGTTCTTTCTTCATAGAACTTTCCTGGAGAGAAGCTTCTGAATGACTCATGACTGACAGTGTCTGTTGTAATCAGCAGCAGTACTTCTGACAAGAAAAAACTCACTTTCTGTTCAGCAAAATTGAATTATTTGTGGAAAAAATAAACCACAATATCCAAAAGTATAACTGAGAAAAAAATTAAATGTTTTGAAAATAATATTAAGAAAAAATCCTGTCAGAAAAAACTTCTATTAGGCAGAGCATCTAAAAAGTGCTGTTATCTCTTTGGCATCTTGGCCACGCCTCCCCCCCCCCCCCCCCCAACCAGGAAACTTTCTGATAGAATCAGAGAACCTTGCCTGGCCATTAGAAATAAGGATTGTACCAATGCTTTAGGAAAACATAGCATTTACTGCAATCATTTTGTAGGTTTTAATTTTATAGCACTTGATTCTGTTAGAGAGTTCATTAGTGATGTGAATGGTTTGCTAGAAGTGTTTGAGCTTAGGTGTGGAAACTTTGCATTCTGATGCACTTCATTGTGCATTGAAATGGTTTACATAGGAAGTGATGTCTTTTAATTAACTGTTAACAGTATATGATGCTGTATTAAATTTGAATTTTATTGGTCTGGGTTTGTTTAAATATGTATTTAGCAGTTTGTTTTTTTTATTTCTGATGAAGTTCTTGGATAATAAATCAGAACAAATGTGCTAATTCATTGGTTTGGGCTGTTTCCCTTGCACTTGGGCAATAAGTTTGGTCGTATATATATATATATATATATATATATATATATATATATATATATATGTCAAAAACGACCCAAAGTACTCACAGACTCGTCAAGCAGCCAAAAATATTGAGAAAACAAACCCAAGCTGGAAGGAGTGTCCAATGTAAAAAGATCCAAGATAGAAAATCCAGATAAAAAACTATTCTTTATTCCAACAAACGTAAGCACTTTCGCGGACCAACAATTCCGCTTCTTCAGACGTTATGAAACACAATGCAAAACCAACAGCTTATATAACAGAATCAGTAACCTTAGATAATATGTGATTTTTTTAATACGCTATATTTTATAAATTGTTTACTAAATATTATATGCTTACATCTTTATTAAATATTATATGTTTACATTTTTATTTAACATCTTATATATATTTTTTATTGAATTTGTGTATTTTATTTAGATGGAAGTAAGGGTAAGCTTAGTTCTTTAATATGGACCTACTGCTTTAACTTGTTTTTATTCATTACTTAGTTGATTGACATCAATCATAGCACCAGCTTTGTTATATAAGCTGTTGGTTTTGCATTGTGTTTCATAACGTCTGAATAAGCGGAATTGTTGGTCCGCGAAAGTGCTTACATTTGTTGGAATAAAGAATAGTTTTTTATCTGGATTTTCTATCTTGGATCTTTTTACATTGGACACTCCTTCCAGCTTGGGTTGTTTTCTCACTATATAAATATATATATATATATATATATATATATATATATATATATATAGAGAGAGAGAGAGAGAGAGATAGAAATATATATATATATATATATATATATATATATAATTTCATAGGCTCATAGGTGTTTACTAGGCTAACAACCACAAGGGCCTTTTTAAGCCTAACCATGCATCCCAAATCTCTGACAAGTTCTGATACCCTTGATAAGTGCAAGCATGGGCATGGCAGATGAACCATTTACAGGTTACCTGTGTCCATTAGAGACATAGGTGTCAAATGAGGGATGAATTTCCAGTTTCCCATCCAATTCTGCAAGTTGCACTTAAATTGGGTTAGGAAGGAACTCTGCTTCACATGGATGGGGAAGCCTGTTCCATAGATGGGGTAGTCTCTGGATACATAACTATATCTCCAGCAGGTCCTATTTACATCATATTTACATCATAGGCAAGGTTTAAGTCTTTAGAATGGGTAATTCTGATGCAGTTTGTTCTTTGTGGATATGCAGGAGGTCCATAAGAGTGGGGTCTGACAATCAGGCATAGATCTCTCCTCAAAAGCCTGTAGGAGACAGAATACAGGGATAGGACCTTGAGGTGGTCTGCATAGGATATATTACTTATGCCCAGTATTCTTTTAGTGAGGAATCTCTGTGGATGTTCCAGTTGTTGGATATGCCTGGTTAGGTACATACTAAAGGGGGCATTGTACTCAATGATAGGTCTGATGAATGCCGAATAAAGTGGAATAATGACTTCCTTGGACTTAGATGCCATACATTTGTTTATAAGTTGTGCAAAATTGAATGAGTTCCTCACCACTGTAGACACATGATGATCACAGGCTGGATTACTATCTATGTGTGTTTCTAAGTCCCTGACTTCTGGGTCAGCTCTAAGGGGTGTGTTATCAATATGACAGTTACCAGGGATGGATGACTTCTCAAAGGATACTATTATGCATTTCTTGGCACTTAGTTTTAGTCCACGGTTCTCACACCAGTTGTTTGTCTGTGTCAGCTCCTATTGGAGAACATTTGTGACAGTGTGAGATTCAGTGACAGCCCCTAATTTCCAGTCATCTGCAAATTTAGTCAGCCATGGACCACTAACACTGGCCTTGTCTCTGAGAAGTAAATGCCAAAAAGGAGCGGCCCAAGGACTGATCCCTGAGGGACTCCACTTGTGACTGGCCTTTTTGTAGAGGTGGACTTCCCAATTCTAACTTCCTGGGTCCTGACTGTGATTCAGTTGGCTATCCACCAGGTGACATAGGGGTTGGTACCTAACCTCTTGAGTTTGTCAACAATGCCCGAGTGGGATATTGTGTCAAATGCCTTGGCTAGGTCAAGGAAGGCAGTGTAAATGATTTTGCCCTCATCCATTGCTTTGGTGACCTCCTCAAAGAAGTCCACCAGGTTGAGTAGGCATGATCTGCTCTTGACAAAACCAAACTGGGTTGGGTCCAATGTCTGGAGGTTTACTATATCTCTATTGATCATCTCCATGGCTTTACATGTAAGACTAGTGAGACTTATGGGTTTGTAGTTTCCAGGGTCTGTAGATGGCCCACATTTGTGCAGAGGGATGACTGTTGCCTTTCTCCATTCATGAGGCAAAAAGCCTGTTTGGAGGCAACAGTTAAATAGTAATTCCAGAGGCCCTGATAGGTCATGTTTTATGCTATTTAGAAGGCATCCTGGGATATTGTCTGGGCCCATCGATGCAGTGTTCTTGGTCTTAGAGACAGTATTAAGGGCCTGTTCCCTAGTGATAGTAGGGGAGGTTATATTTGATGATATTTCCTGAGGGAAGGTTGAGGGGGAGAGAGGGGTAAAGTTGGAGCTGAATTTATCAGCCAGGAGGTTTGCTATACCTTCTGGCTTAGTATAGGTCGCTCCATTTACAAAGAGCTCTGCACACAATTGTGTATTAATTTTGAGGTTGCTGACATAGCTAAAGAATGCTTTGTGGTTGTCCTTGGCATGGGAGGCCAAACTTACCTCAAATTTGGCATTGCTAGACTTTGTTTGTTCTCTGAGTTGTTTGTTTAGTTTGATGACAGTGTTTTTATCCTGCTGGGTGCTGCACCTCCTAATTTTTGACATGATTTTCTTCCTCCTGTTATACAGTTGATTGATTTTGTGATTCCACCAGTGTGGCTTATTTTTTGAGTTAGTTCTACACTTCTTCCTGGTGGGTACAGCTGCCTCTACATAGCTATTAAAATGCCTGTAGAGGGTTTCTGTGAACAGTCCTGCGTAGACAGAAGTGTTCTCACGGTTTATGGGGGAAAGAAATTTTGCCAGGTTCTCACTTAATAGGAGGAGGTTAGCCTTAGAATAGTTCCTGAATATTCCAGGTTTAGCTGGGGTCCAGGTTTTATTTTTACTTCAAGGGAGACCATTTTGTGGTCTGACCATGCCAGGGAAGGCATTACAGTAGGGGGCGTGCAGCAGTCTCCCATATTAGTGAGGACCATATCCAGTATGGATGCACCATGGGTTGATGTATTGTCTACTTGGTCCAGGGAGTTTCTGTTTAAAAAATCCAGGAATCTCTGTGGTGTGTGTGTGTGTGTGTGTGTGTGTGTGTGTGTGTGTGTGTGTGTGTGTGTGTGTGTGTATATATACATATATATATATATATATATATATATATATATATATATATATATATATACACATATATATATAGATAGATAGATAGATAGATATGGGTCCCCTTCAAAACATCTAAAACACATAACATCTAATTTAATAACACTGAGACCAGAACATCTAAAACCCATAACATTGAATTTCATAACATCTAACACTACAGATCTCATGAAAATAACATCCCCATATGACGATACCAAACACACTTTTTACTATGTTTCTGCAGGGGGACTTGATACAGCTGGGTTAGGAAATTAACTTTTTCCCACTGTAGTGCGATCTTGGAGTTGGTATATTTAATTTACGTGGGGTGTGGGGGTGGAGTTTACAGAGTAAAAAGTGTGTTTGGTAGTTTGATGTCGTTATATGTGGAGGGGATGTTTTTTTCTTGTGATTTGTAGTGTTAGATGTTATGAAATTCGATGTTATGGGTTTTAGATGTTCTGGTCTTAGTGTTATGAAATTCGATGTTATGGGTTTTAGATGTTTTGAAGTAGACCTATATATATATATATATATATATATATATATATATATATATATCGGTCTACTTCTATTTATCGAAAGGCTAAAATACCGACGACCACAACGTTAAACGAAAATCATGAAACATGGAATCACGAATCAGGTAAGTATGCTCATGGCAAGTGAATTGCCCAAAACAACAGTAACTAACAACGCACCACCTAAAACCCACCTAGGTAAGAGGGCTATGCCCCCACCCCCCCAACTATATATACCAACTCCAGGATCCCACTACAGTGGAGAAATGACATAATCCCCCATTGGACAAGTATTCACTTGCCCTGTGCATACATACCTGATTCATGGTTACGTGTTTCGTGATTTTCATTTTGGCGTTGTGGTCATCGGTACTTTGGTCGTTTGGGAAACAGAAGTAGACCCATATATATATATATATATATATATATATATATATATATATATATATATATATATGTATGTATATATATATATAATGTGGGTGGGTGTGTATATATATATATATATATATATATATATATATATATATATAAACAGCAACACCAGTGTCTCACCCACCAAGCCTGTAAAACATAACACTCAAAAAACAAATCTTTCTTATCACTGGAGACTCCATAGTGAGACACACGGATATCCCACCCACTAGTTTGGACAAAGAGAAATTTACAGTCAGCTGCCTGCCTCGTGCTAGCATTTATCAGATCATGCATGCACTCAGGTCCCTCAGCAACAAGTACCATTATGACTCTGTCATAGTTCATGTCGGTGTGAATCACCTGAGAAATACCTCACTGGACTATATGAAGAGAGACATCAGCTCTCCGAGTATGTGTCCTAAGCATGTATTTTCCTAGTCTTGAGCAGCATACTACCGCCACCTAGAATGATGTCACAGTATAAACAAAAAATGATTGATTTCAATAATTGGCTTAGATTTTGGTGCCATTCAAAGGGGATCCAGTTCCTGTCAGCCTGGGAAGCCATGATCGACAAACCTCGCTGCTTTGCCAGAGATGGTTTGCACCTGGCATCAGCTGCTGGCAAAGGCTCTTGCTCCTCCCATAGTGCCTTTTTAAGGCAAGGTCTAGAAAACACCATTACCAACATAAAATTAGCCAGTCAGAACAAAATAAGGGTCATGCTGCTAAATGCTAGGATTTTAAACCAAAATTGCACCACCTGGAAGCACTTATCACTAGAAGATGTAAATGTCTGTGCAATCACAAAAACCTGGTTCAAGGCCTCAGACAGTACCCTGTCCTTGCAAGGATACAATGTCTTCCACACCTTTAGACCGCAAACTGAATGTGTGAAAAACAAAGGAGGTGGTGTTTCAAGCTATATTAGAGATAAATTCACCTCCCATCTAGTTAGACTGGACAACTCCATGGAGTTACTCCAAGTCCAGGTTACAGTGGGTAAGACCCCCATTCAAGTGATAGCCAGTTATAGAGTCCCCTCCCTGGGTCACAACACCCATGAAGCCTACTTGACCAAACTGGAGACGATCCAAATTTTACTGAACACACTGGTTATGGGGGATTTCAATTATCGCACCATCAACTAGGAAACCTGCACTAACCCTAACTCGCTAGCACAAAAAGTTCCTTGACTTTGTTAATACAAATGCCCTGGAACAAACTGTTCATACCCTGACAAGAGGCACAAACATTCTAGATATAGTCCTCACCAACATGTCAAACAGATGCACTGCTGCAACTGTCAGACCCTCATTAGTTAAAGCTGACCACAAACCAGTCACTTCTGAACTGGAACTAACAGCAGAACTCACAAAGGGTGAAATCAGACTGAAAAACTTCACAAAGGCAAACTATACAATCCTAGGTGAAGGTATAAATGTATTCCAACCCCCACCCCAAGCCAGAAGTGTTAACTATGCCAAAGCTTACACTAAAGCCCTGTACATTCACTTGCATAAGTGTATAAACTCAGCCGTACCAGAATCAAAGCCAGTGCCCGAAGTAAAACCAAGCTGGCATGGTAGACATCCAGCATCAACAAATCTAACAATAAATGCAAAAGGTTGCTGTCCAAGAAGACAAAAACAAGGCCCTACAATGGAAAAGCACCCTCCACAAATAAGCCAACTTGTTAAATCCTTTAAAGGATCCTTTGAGAGAAACTTTGCAAGTACAGCCAAGGATAACCATAAAGCCTTTTATAGCTATGTACATAGCCTAAAAGGTAGGGCCTAAGCATGTGCAGAACTAGTGACCAACAGTATCACATACACTGACCTCACAGAGATAGCAAAGCTGCTAGAGGATAGGTTTGGCAATGATTTCACTCCCTTATCCCCTCCGAACTTAACACATCTCTTCCCCCAAACTTCCCCCCTACCTTACATATCTGAACAGCAGGTCCTCAAAGCATTGTCTAAGGCAAAAAACAGCCTCTGTGGGACAAGACAACATCAACAGGCTAAAACATGAACTAACATCACCATTGAGTACACTTTTCAATCACACCCTAACCAAAGGCTCTGTTCCAGTGGAATGGAGAACAGCAACACTTATTCCTCTCCACAAAGGTGGCCTAGCAACAGATGGGGGGGATTACAGACCCATAAGCCTAACCAGCCACATCTGTAAGGCCATGGAATGTATTACTATAGAACTCATAAATAAATACATAGGTGACCTCCAAACGCTGGATCCTACCCAATTCGGCTTTTTCAAAGGCATATCCTGCCTGTTAAATCTGATGGATTTCTTTGAAAATGTGACCAGGGCCAATGACGAGGGCAAATATCTGCACACAGCATACCTCAACTTGGCAAAGGCTTTCAAAACAATCCCACATTCAGGCATTAGTGATAAACTTAGCAAACTGAATTTAAACCCCTCCATTGTAAGATGGGTTGCTTACTGGCTCACAAACTGGACACACAATAGCAAAGTGGGTGACTCCACACCAACCAGGAGACTTGTTACCAGTGGGTTACTACATAGGTCAGTGCTGGGCCCCCTACTGTTTGGTATATACTTCTCAGAAGTTCAGGTCAAAACTAAGGGGTTGTGGCTGACCAAGTCTGCAGATGACTTCAAACTAGATGCAATCACTGAATCCCCAAATGATGTCAGTACACTCCAGGAGGGATTCATGCAGACCCACTAGTGTATTAATCGCAGTCTCAAATTGAATGCAAAGGAATGCATCATCATTCCCTTCAACACAAACAATGTCCCTTCACACTAACAAATCAACAACAATACCGTAAGTACCCACGATACCAACAAAGTGGTAAGGGACTTGGGATCACAAATTCACTGTGACTTTAACATCGACCACCATGTGTCTACTGTAGTAAGGAAGGCTTCCTATGTAGCACACTTGATTATGTGTTATGTGAGCCTATCATCTGATGTATTTATGTGTATGTGTGTGTGTGTGCATATATATATATATATATATATATATATATATATATATATATATATATATGTTCATAGGTAGATACTAGGCTATCTGCCCTAGGGCATTTATAAGCCTAGCCTGAGTGTATGCCTCTGTATAGTAGGTCACATTATATATATATATATATATATATATTGGAGTACATTTCTGCAAACTACAAAAGTGAACCATGACAAATCCAAATAAAGGGTGGATATTATGTAGAAAGCATGCCAATGGCCAAATATAAGGCCAGTGGCATGGAAAACAGTTGCAAAAAAAAATCAACTTTTATTTTTTTTTTTAGATGATCTCGGCTGTTTAAGCGTAGGGCAGCGGCACGCAAACGGGATCGGGCGAAAAATAAGAATAAAAACCTAAAATAAGCATTCTAACCAAAATCACTCTTTTGCCATTATAGTCAATGACAGGCAGAAGACAACATGGCCAGTGAATAGTGGTTGCTAAGAGAGGAGGCTCAGTGCGGGACCTGTAACTATGCATCAGCAGGCAATCTTATGCAAATGAGGAGAAGGATACTGAATCCCAGATTTCCCCTGCATGCTAGTCAGCACCCAACAGTGTAAGAGCAGGAATAGCTTGGTGTAAGCCTAGGAGTTAGCTGACATCATATGGGGTGTCGAGCATACTGTAAGCGGATTGGAGCCCTGTGGCTCGGGTTTGCCCTTAGCTTAGCAGAGCTAAGCAAGGGGGTGTGTCTGAGGCTGCCTAGCACTCTTTACATTGCCTAAGTGGGTGTGCGCACCATGCACCAGGTTTTAAAGGAAAAAAAAGTAAACCAGGAAATAGCAGCTCTGTGCACATTTGAGCAATGTATTTGCACGGCGTGCCCCCGGGCTTAAAAAGGAAGGCAATGGGAAGGGGAAACAGCAGTAGGAAGGTAATCTAGGAGAACTAGCATAGCTGGCAGGTGAAATGTATCAGAATCAGCCAATTACACAGGCAGCAGACCAGCCCAGCCCAGAACACTACTATAAACTATGCAAACACCTTTCCCTATGGTTTTTCCCACATACTCTACACCACTAGTGTATACAAGCGGGGAACTTTTAACAAAAGAAACAACAAACTTATAGGGGCTGCAATAGCTATCATACAACAACATGTGAAACAGGTTGAGGGTGGTGAGGATGTGAATGCTGTCAACCAACCCACAGTGAGGAGACTGAGAAGAGTGTACAGACCCAGGGTAACCTACCAGGGGCTACATGAGCTGGAGATAGTGGAGAGCTATAGAGTGGACAGGGACTTCCTACAGTAAATTGTTGAACTGTGCCGGCCACGCCTCACACACAGAAGTAACAGAGGGTAACCCATCCCAGTGGATATCAAGGTATGTGTAGGCCTAAGAATACTAACTACAGGTACCTTCTAAAGGCCAACTGGGGATATCATGGGGATCTCACAGGCATCAGCATCCAGGGTACTCTACTAGTTCCTGGATACCATGTCAGCACATGCTGGTGAGTACGTATATTTTCCCAACACCCATGAGGCATTGGCCAGCAATATGCATCTGTTCCACCAAATAGCAGAATACCCTGAGGTAGTGAGTGCTATAGACTGCATGTACATACGCATCAAAGCACCACCGGTGAGCGGGGTAGGGTCTACATCAACCACAAGGGCTCCCCCTCCATCAACTGCCAGGTTGTGTGTGATGCCCAGGGCATAATAATGAATGTTTGTGCAGGCTGCCCTGGAAGCTATCTCAATTCCCACATCTAGCATCTAACACAGCTGTACCAGAGATTTGCCAATGGGGACATCCCTCATGGTCACCTAGTGGGGGATGCTGGTATGCACTGGAGACATGGCTGATGACACCCATCAGAAATGCACACACACCCAAACAAGAACTCCATAATGAGGTACACGCACAGACCAGAATTATAATAGAGCATGTGTTTGGGATGCTCAAGTCACGGTTCCAGTGCCTGGCGACATCCAGTGGAGCCTTGCAGTACTCACCAGCTACATGTACTCAAATTGTCATCGTATGTGCCATGCTACACAATATGATCCTGCAGAAACAGCTGCAGCAGGAATAGCATGGGGCAGGGCCACACAGCCCCCCACCATTGCCAAGACCTGCACAGGCACAGAGTGACGTGGAGGAGGAACAACCTGAGCCTGCCCCAGTAGGCAGAAGGAGGCATGCCCAGTATGCTCTGGCCCTAGCAAAGAGGCAACACATAGCACATACACTGACATAGGAGGGACCCAGGGAATGACACCTCTCTCTGATCTGACATAGGCAGCCCTTCAGCACCACCCACAATACTGGCACACCCACAGTCACTCAACTTACCAATTGCCGAATGTAGTAGTATTGTTACCTGTATCTATGGTATGGATGTGAGCATTCAAGGGAATTGGGTGGCTAAATGTGATGCCAGCAAATAGTAGACACCTATAGTGGCAGCATGAGATCTGTAACAAATACGGGTGTTACCATAGTAGCCAGTAGTACTACGAAAAAAAACCACTGCAGGAAATGTGCTGGGCCGCATGTGTGTCCAGATGACAGACACATGCCAGTCAGGGGGGTTCACATACCCAACAACAGTCACAGCCAGCAGGACAGGTGTAGACAAACACAAACAAAGGCTGTGCTAAGGCCACTGAATGATGCCTATGGGTAACCCCCCGGCCTACACACAGACAGACTACAGCAGGTCAGCAGTGGGATGTTAGTTCTGAAGGGTAAGAAGTCAGAAACTAATATGTAGTTCAGTCAAACATAAGACCTGTAGTACACTGACATGCCTCTAGTCAGCATGATAGGTTACAATACAGAATGAAATGGAGTACCTGATATACCAGTACAGTCATAGCAAATCTGTACAAGTGTCAGTTGTGCCCCCCCCAATCCTGTGTAGCAATGTAGAAACAGCCAGGTGTGCCCCCCAATCCTCTGTAGAAATGTAGCAACAGTCAGGTGTACCCACCCCAAATCCTATGTAGACATATAGTAACAATCAGGTGTGCACCCCAATCCTATTTAAAAATATAGTAACAGTCAGGTGTGCCCCCCAATCCTGTGTAGCAATGTAGAAACAGTTAGGTGTGCCCCCATGTCTTATGTAGACATGTAGTAACAATCAGGTGTGCCCCCTCAGTCCTATGTAGAAATGTAATGACATGTATGTGTAGGTATAATACCAGTGGAGCACAGATGCCCAGAGGTGGCCAAGGTAGCAGGATAGATTGTAGCATTTGTACAACATGCAGGTATGTGTGTGTTAGGTTGGTGTGTGTTTCATATTGTGTGAGAGTGGTCAGTATGTATGCATGTTGAGGTATGACCGGGTGGCCATTGCCCATTACTGCTGATGACAGGGCCAAGTCCTCACAACTGCAGTGCCAAAGACAATTCCCACCAGTATAACACATACTAGCAGTAGGCCATTGTAAATGTATGGTGGCAATATGTGTCACCATCTGAAAGATTGGCATGGCATGGCTGTTGGGCTAGACATACAAGCAATACACAGGAGAAAGTACCCCAGACATACAGTATATAATGTGTAACTGTGAAATGGACACACCCTTGGAATTGTACATACAGGTATGCATCACATTATCTGGGAATGTAGTAGGGAAAACCGGTGTCGTCTGCCCGAACACTTGCAGATCACAAAGGTGATAGGACTGATGTCTTGGGAAACAGCTGATGTACCTGCACATGCCAGCATAACTGGAATGCCTCATGCATATCTGTGCATCAGATGCGAGTAGTGTCCATAGCACACATGCACCCAGCTCACCCAAACACCACCTACAGGTACCTCTCTGGTCGCATCCCTGCTGTTGGGAATGGGTACAACATGACCCCCACCTGTATATGGCAATAGCAAAATAATGCAGCATGCAGTGCAGGTGTCCCATGCAGGTGTGTCCCTAGCTGTAGGTAGCATCTTGCCAGCATCCACACCACCTGATCAATACTGATAGAAAGTATTGGCATGAACACCTAGCACACCTACCCTGTCACCTCAGGGGAATATACTGTACGGTGGTCTAGGACTGTAGGACTGACAGAATGCAATGGGCTGCCACAGCTGGCCCGTAACACCACTAAATGGCCTACTGGCCTCTGCCAAAGGCCTGTGTCTCACACATACTGCCAATGCATGTTATGTCATGGACACCCAAATAACAACATAACACACTCCTCATAAGCCATATGCAAGGCCATGTGGACAAACCACAGTAATATGTCTACCATGTCCCACTGCATGAACTGTGGACCAACACAAAAACATAGCTGTGATGAGGTGATAACTTTAGGGAAAGTATCAAAGAATGTATGCATAATGTATGGAAGAGGATAGAATAATAGGGGGGGGGAGCATGGGCAGCATGGAATGTGCAAGGTCCGACACATAGCCATGTGCACACACTATCCCTGGCTGAAAACACAAAAATGGGTGGCTACAACCCTGCCCGTACACAATAGGGGTAATGTCCTGACTTATGGCCCTTGCCTCTGGGTAACCTGTGTGAATCTGTACAGCTGAGAGTTATTGCCACAGCACGATAAGACCATACTGTCATGTCGATGGATGTACAAGTATGTGATCCTCTGCCAGCACTGTACCAAGGTGCTGAACTGCTGCCACTCACAGTATTAAGTCAGCCCAAGATGGAAAATGACCGCACCACTTAGTAAAAACAAGTGTCTTTATTAACTGAAACAGTTGAGTGCTTTCACTCGCGTAGCAAGTTTCATCAGAACAGTTACTCTACTGATAACACTCCAGTTAAATTTCAAATTTGGCGCCAAACCCAGCGCATTAATTTAAAGTTACACTAACATTAAAATCAAAATGAGTACTTTATAAAAAGACTTTTTTTAAAAATTAATAAACATATTTCCCAATTAATTCCCATTTAAGAGAAGTAAGGGTTTAATAGAAAAATAGTAATTTATCCCAGGGGATGTGGTTGCATCGGTGAATACCTGCCACCATAATTCCCTATACGCTAAATAGTTCTTATAATTCCCTCCTCTAGGATTTCTTTTTACGTTCTCTAAAATAGCAAATTTGAAAACATGGTCTGTTCCTTTTTCTAAAATATGCTTAGACAAAGCATTTTTGGGGTCTTTCTTTCTAATACAATATAAATGTGAATAAATCCGCTGCCTAAATTGTCTTTCTGTCTTTCCTATGTAATAGGAAGGACAGACCGAACAAAGGGCCACATATACCAACATAGTAGATCTACAATTACCCTTAGACATATATAATTTAGTGTGTCTAATATTATTCAAAATTACACTACTACCATCATAAATAGATGAACATTGATGACAGGTCCCACATTTAGAAGTGTTTGATATACTTTTGTTATAATTATTGTTGGTAGATTTGCACCTTCTAATATATATTTAAGATTCATACCCATTTTATACACAAAATTAGGTCTCGGACCCACAATGTCAGCTATTTCTTTTAAATCGGTTAAAATGTGCCAGTTTCTAACCAGAATGTCTTTAATAACTTGGCTGAAAGGGCTGTATTCAATAATGTAGGCTCTTTTAAAAGTTCCGTTACCTTCACCCCCAATACATTCCACTGTTGTTGTGTTATTTACAGCGGTTGGTTCATCCCTAATGTTGTTTACTGCATAATTGTTGCTCTTTAAGCCTAGTAGTGGTGTATATTTTATACCCCACTAATGACATAGTTAGTTATGTCGTTCATTAAATCTACATCATATCCCCTATCACTAAAAAGTGCCACGATGTAACTAATTTCTTTTTTCATATCAAGATAGTTTGAAGTCATCCTAATGGCCCGAATACACTGGCCCTTAAAAATGTTCCTTTTCATTTTAATAGGATGAACACTATTATAATCTATATTTTAGAAAAAGGAACAGACCATGTTTTCAAATTTGCTATTTTAGAGAACGTAAAAAGAAATCCTAGAGGAGGGAATTATAAGAACTATTTAGCGTATAGGGAATTATGGTGGCAGGTATTCACCGATGCTACCACATCCCCTGGCATAAATGACTATTTTTCTATTAAACCCTTACTTCTCTTAAATGGGAATTAATTGGGAAATATGTTTATCAATTTTTAAAAAAAGTCTTTTTATAAAGTATTTATTTTGATTTTAATGTTAGTGTAACTTTAAATTAATGCGCTGGGTTTGGCGCCAAATTTGAACTTTAACTGGAGTGTTATCAGTAGAGTAACTGTTCTGATGAAGCTCGCTACGCGAGTGAAAGCGCTCAACTGTTTCAGTTAATAAAGACACTTGTTTTTACTAAGTGGTGCGGTCATTTTCCATCTTGGGCTGACTTAATACTGTGAGTGGCAGCAGTTTGGCATTTTGGAAGTGCTGTCAACTGTTTTTCGCCATTTGTTGATCCAATTCGCTTATTCAGTTGTTGTTAAGGTGCTGAACTGGATACACAGACCCAGCAGCAAGTGTCTGCAGCTCCCCCTCCAGAATGGAATAAAATTCCATGAATATGTAGGTGTTTGCCCACAATACCGGACACAGCTGCATTCACCCTTGTTCCCCAGGACATCACTGTGAGCAAGAATGACCACCTGACAGTACTTGAGGACATAAACCATTGCAGTGTATAACAGTGCGTGTCTGAATATCTCTGCTAACACCAGTATCATGTAGCAGAAGCAGCACAGACACAATCACCTACAGTACACACTATCCCTTGCACAGTTTGATCCCATATTGCCAAATGATCTACGGATATCCTGAAAAATAGTTTGCTACCTGTAGAAGTACAACACAAAGGTCTGCACTGGAGTACAAACTATCTGGAATGGATCCCCACATTGAATACAGAATTGCATACTGGGCATGCTCACACACTTAGAGAAATGAAGGCAATGTCTGACAACATACTGAAAGGTCATACTGGGCATGCTCACACACACAAACAAATGAAGCCCATGTCTGCAAACAACAGTGGAACATACATATCTGACAGTTGCAGATATTAGTGCATACACTTCTCAGTATGCACCAGTCATGCTTTGCCCACACATTGGATAGGAATACAGACATATATCCAAGGACAACACACTACAATATGTAAAAAGTAGGCATACATAGATATGTGGAAGAGAGTGATTGTGACAAAGAGCCATCCATCATGAGGCCTGTCCCACCCAGCACACAGCCAAATGGCTATAACCACATGATGTGTAAATGTCACTCACTGTAGAAATTAGCCACTGGTATCCATCAGCATTACAGACTATGTGGTGCAAGTGCTAGCTGTGCAACATGACTGTACAAGGCAGTAGTCATCTAGCAGCTGTATACACATACCTGCGGAATATAACCCTGCGTGTGCCTGCATGTGGTGTGTCACCCTCTAGATGAATGGGTTATGGCCCATGCACACACACTGCCCTCCCCATAGCCTTACTATGAGAAGCCTGCTGATGTCATCCACTTTTGAAATACACCTTTGGGAATGGAGTAGCCCAGTAATCTCTGTGGCACGTGCTAAAACTGCGTAATATTCTAGTGTAATAAACTAGTTATGTAGGAGTTCTAATCCCAGACATGGTAAGTGTGTGTGTGTGTGTGTGTGTGTGTGTGTGTGTGTGTGTGTGTAGGCAGCAATGATTTTTAGACTAGTCACACTAACTACAATTCAAATGCCCCACTTTGGCAAGGCTGCTGATGTCATTCACTGTAAAATACACCTTTGGGAAAGGTGTAGCCCAGTAGTCTCTGTGGCGCTTCCTATAACTGTGTAATGCTGTAGTGTGATAAACTAGTTAGGTAGGAGTTCTAATCCCAGACATGGCAACTGTGTGTGTGTGTGTGTGTGTGTGTGTGTGTGTGTGTGTGTGTGTGTGTGTGTCTGTGTAGGGAGCAATGATTTTTAGGCTAGTCACGCTCACTACAATTCAAATGTCCCACTTTGGCAAGGCTGCTGATGTCATTCACTGTGAAATACACCTTTGGGAAAAGTGTAGCCCAGTACTCTCTGTGGCGCTTCCTATAACTGTGTAATGCTGTAGTGTGATAAACTAGTTAGGTAGGAGTTCTAATCCCAGACATGGCAACTGTGTGTGTGTGTGTGTGTGTGTGTGTGTGTGTGTGTGTGTGTGTGTGTGTGTGTGTGTGTGTGTGTGTGTGTGTGTGTGTGTGTCTGTGTAGGGAGCAATGATTTTTAGGCTAGTCACGCTCACTACAATTCAAATGTCCCACTTTGGCAAGGCTGCTGATGTCATTCACTGTGAAATACACCTTTGGGAAAAGTGTAGCCCAGTACTCTCTGTGGTGTGTCCTATAACAGCATAAAGTGGTAGTATGATATAGTACTTTGTAGGGGTTCTAGTCCCACACATGGCAAGTGTGAATATTTGTGTGTGTCTTTGTTTGTGTAGGGAGCAATGCATTTTAGGCTAGTCACTCTCACTACAATTCAAATGCCTTACTTTGGCAAGGTTGCTGATGTCATTCACTGTGAAATACACCTTTGCGACAGGTGTAGCCCAGTAATCTCCATGGCGCATCCTATAACAGCATAATACGGTAGTGTGATATAGTACTTTGGTAGGGGTTCTATTCACACACATGGCAAGTGTGGATGTTTGTGTGTGTGTGTTTGTATGTCTGCATAGGGAGCAATGCTTTTTAGATTAGTCACACTCACTACAATTCAAATACCCCACTTTGGCAAGGCTGCAGATGTCATTCACTGTGAAATACACCTTTGGGAAAGGTGTAGCCCAGTAATCTCTATGGTGCGTTCTATAACAACGTAATGCCATAGTGTGATATAGTACTTTGATAGAGGTTCTAGTCCCACACATGGCAAGTGTGGATGTTTCTGTGTGTTTGTGTAGGGAGCAATGCATTTTAGGCTAGTCACACTCACTACAATTCAAATGCCTTACTTTGGCAAGGCTGCTTATGTCATTCACTGTGAAATACACCTTTGGGAAAGGTGTAGCCCAGTAATCTCTGTGGTGCATCCTATAACAGTGTAATGCCATAGTGTGATATAGTACTTTGGTAGGGGTTCTAGTCCCATGGCAAGTGTGGATGTTTGTGTGTGTCTTTGTTTGTGTAGGGAGCAATGCATTTTATGCTAGTCACTCACTACAATTCAAATGCCTTACTTTGACAAGGCTGCTGATGTCATTCACTGTGAAATACACCTTTGCGACAGGTGTAGCCCAGTAATCTCCATTGCGCATCCTATAACAGCGTAATGCTGTAGTGTGATATAGTACTTTGGTAGGGGTTCTATTCACACACATGGCAAGTGTGGATTTTTGCGTGTGTGTGTTTCTATGTCTGTCTAGGGAGCAATGGTTTTTAGATTGGTCACACTCACTACAATTCAAATGCCCTACTTTGGCAAGCCTACTGATGTCATTCACTGTGAAATACACCTTTGGGGAAGGAGTTCTCTGTGGCACATCCTATAACTCCCTACTACTGTAGTGTAATAAACTAGTTAGGTAGGAGTTCTAATCCCAGACATGGCAGGTCTGTGTTTATCATTCATATCCTGTGTGGAGGTAGCTGTGAGTGTGTAACAACTGGACTCATTGTGAAGCGAGTTTTGTACATTTCTTATATGGTGACCCTATGATATGTCACAATGTCCACCTTACAAGGATAACAGATGTGAAACAGAGAGGCTGGGGTGGGAATCCATACCCCTACATGTGATATGAAGGCCTGGTGAACATAGTTAGCAACCCATGTATTACACAGAGAACACTCTCAACCCACATCTCATACACACACTTTCCTAGGCAACAACTATGTTGGTAGTACCATGCATATTGCCCACAGATAGTAACCATGGTGTGATGGCAGAGGACATGGCACCCTGTCCATTAGTAAAATTTGCACGTACATGCAGGCATGGCACCCTGTCCATCAGTAAAATACGCACGTACATGCAGACAGTGTGCCTTCACTATGCTCCCCACTGGACGCCTGCAACACCTGTGGTGCCATCAAATGTGACCCTCAAAGGACATACCATGCCTTATACACATGCCCCGTATGTACAGATGGAACTGACACCAGGGGATACCTGTATCATGCTATCAATGTAGGTGCAGGGTCAACCTGCTGCCCATTACCTGTTCCCAGTACATGAGGCCATGAAAGGCATATCTGATTATAACAATCTGTGTACACAACATGGACCAGACACCCCAGGTACAGTTCCACATGTCACTGTACATGCATGTGGAACATGTGTACATCCCAGACAAAGTCCATGTCATGGAATAAAGGACACATACATGGCAAGCATTGAACAGCAATGGCCACACACAATAGCTACACAGGTGACTGGATGATGAATACAATACCCACCTGCGTGGGCCAATCCAGACGCTACACCCCTGAGCCACACTGTAGACCATTGTCATGTGGTCTGATGCCAATGTATACTCTTCACCTAGCCTTGTATAGCCTTCTGGAACTGTCAACCACTACGCACCCATGAAGCAATGCCCGCATGCATGTCAGTACAGGCACCCTGTGTCTGTGTGTGTGGTGTATGATGCTTTTGGCCACATTCACACTCACTACAATGCCCATTGGCATGCTGAAGCATGCTGTCTGTCAGACACCTCCACATACCCTTTGCCCATATAACCTCCAGATAACCCCTGTGGTACACGTGATACCTGCACAGTACTGTATTGTGGCAAACAAACTAGTGAGGAAGCGTATTCCTGACCCTGCTAAGTGTGTCAATGTGCGAGTCTCTGAGAGAGTGTGGCTGTGTTGATGCTGACACCTGTTCAATTGGACAGGCATGTGTACTACACCTTCCATATCACTACCATATCACTGTTGCAGATGTCACTCACCATCACATATACATTTGGAGAGCTCAACATGTAAGCTATGTGGCACATCCAATAACTGCATAGACATGTGATAGCAATACATAGTCAGGGGTTTGATATCTTGTACTTGTAGGTGTGTGGCACAAACCTGCTTAGGTTTTACTCTCCCACCCCCTCCCTGACTTATCTGTGCCTCTGTCTGCCTCTCACTCCATCTCTGGTGGATGTGGAGAACTACACCTGCTTTGCTTAGGCAGCAGCATGTGTTCTGTAAATGATGCTTATGATGATTGCATGTGGAAGAGCTGTGGTAAGATTTCCATAGCCAATTGCATGGAAACACACTCCAATATCTAGGAACATCATGTTGGTGTTGGACCTTTTCATTCACTGTGGGCAGGACCTGGATCTGGTGTTTGGCAAACAGCATCACATATGGACCGGGGATTTGCCTCTAGCAACATACACTGTGGAAACAGGCCAACACACAGGAGGGGGATGTGCTTGACATGACTACAGAATGTAAGTGTTGCTATTCTTCATTTGGAGTAATGTTGGTTTAACAGGGTGTGTGTGGATATGGCTGGTCTACATGTTTTAATACCTGTTATGACAGCGCTATGTTATTGAGGAAACCCCCATCTGTAGGGACATCTGCAGACTGGGCAGTCTGTGGTGCCTTTTGTTTCTTGTGTTACTCACACAGCACCTATCTGTGAACTGCAGAAGCATAGTGTGAGGATTGCAGTCAGTACATGGTGACAGCCATGAGAGTTACTGACTTCATATCCCTCATAGGACATGTCACAACAAACCCTGTTACAACAGTAAATGTATGAGGTTATCACAGCAACATGTCAATATTGGCCCTGTGTGTGTGCCTCCAGCCACAACTCTGTCAACCGTTGTATATATGTCATGCAGTAAGAGGTGCATATGTTCTGTACACCATAATTTATTGCATCATATCTGATAAGCCTGTGAGATAGACTGCTACACGTTATGTATAGTAGGGGTTATATTTGAGGACATAACCCAAGCATTCTGTGGTTGTGTGTACAGTACTGAAATCTGTGTATGTATGGTGATTGTCGACAGTGTGTGTA